>NC_056728.1:530404311-530704311 GCF_019279795.1 Protopterus annectens | reverse complement strand
AGAGGTTCTGCAACAGAACGTTCAATCTCTCTATGCACCACAGCCCGGACCCTACGAATGGTGATAAGTGCCTCTCCACCCAGGCTTGCACAGGGGGGGGGTAAGCCCCATCCCCTGCAGCAATTCCATCCAAAGGTGGCACAGGGCCATTGGAGGAGGAGTTCCCAGGCTGGGCACTGGATCTGCTGGTGCCAGGAGGCATGGCCAGCTGAGGTGGGACAGGTGGGTCCGCTGCGACCGGCCTTCCCATACGAACTATGTTTCGGAGAGTTTAATAAAGATATGGGTTAGTAACAGTCAACAGCATTGCCAATTAGTTATAACAGCATGCAGAAGTATTCCCATTAACCCAACACACCAGATTTTCAACAGTTGAAAAGCAAGCATGACACATGCATATATAGAACATTAGTGGACATTACAACAGCATGCAGGTTTAATTGATGGCAACAGGCCACCAATATTGTGGTATTTTAACAGGGCACATGCATGGAAATAAATGCAAATATTTATAAACCAATAGGACATATGTCCCAACAAATGTTTTGAGATTAGACATACCGATTGTGGTGTGGAATTGCATTTTTTATGCACATACAGTAGGGTGGAAAAAGATAGCTCAATTAACAACTTATATATCCTTCTTGTTTTCACTACATTCCTGTTAACTGCAGTTATATGTCCCTTACATGTGTTATCACACTACCCAATGTCCTTATATTGTGCAAATGGATTTTTCTAGATCATTATATACAGGAGCTATATCGTACATACAAACTGTCCAAAATGCAGATGTTACTGCAACATATTTTGAGAGTTGCTCACACACACTACTGCTAAGATGGTACACTGACAGCTCTACTTTCATATAATTATCTAGATATGTTCAGGTGAAAGTATCAGTTATATGTTAACAGCTCCCTACATTTCTGGCAGTACACTGACATTTCTGGGGAACACATTACCAAGGTACTCATGTGCCAGATTAACCTGTACATGCTGGCCATGAACCAACAGTTGAGAGCTGTACATATGCATACAAGCTACTGGCACTCCCTTCATCCATTTTATACGGGCCTTCCCAAGTGTGGGTTGACACTGCTTAATACAACACTACTATTTGTAGAATGCAACAGTGCAACAACATATCAAAGAAAATAACACAGACGCACTCCATGAATCAGACATTTATTAAAGGATTATTACACCTTTATTTATTGGGTTAAAACACTTTTTGAAGGCTCTCTCATTTATTTTATATAACAGTACATGCAGAATAATTACTAACCTGTCTCATGACGCAGCCTTTGCAGCCTATCTTCATGGGCTTGCAGGTTCATAGCCCGGTAACCGGCAGCTGTGAAGTAAATGCAGTGGTACTGAGACATTCTTATCCATAGTATAGACAAGCATAGCAATTCCTAACTACTTAATACAATGGCTACTTACTCAGTACTGGGGTATTAGGCATCGTATGGGATTCCTGGATCCACTGGTTCAGTTCATCCCCCCTACATCACTTCAGATCAGAATAATGGTGCCTGACCTGCTCACCAGTCCAAGGAACACCAGTGGCACTGGTGAGATCATGGGCAAGACTGTTCCAGGCCTCTGTTTTATATTGGATACCCTGGTACTGGCCCCACAGAAGTCTTTCCTCATGTTTGTGGACGAGGAGCCAAACCATAATTTTGGTCTCCTGGATGCCCCAGCATTGCTCTCTAAATTGAGTGCCTTCACTAACACCAGCCATGCTGACTGCAGAAGGAAGCTACAACCAGTTTTGGAAAAACTCAGCTGTAGGCATGCCTACTTAGTTGATGTTGGCAATGTTTAAAATTCCTTTGATAGATATGTGTTTGTTGAAAGTGTGTGCTTGCGAAATGCTGTTATGGCTTAGTTGTAAAGTACAGTGACTATAGTGCACAGTTTCCTGAGTTTGAGCCCTGTTACTGCTTTTTATTTTTCTGCTGGGCAGACCTGACTGGTTAAGGAACAGTAAAGGAGGTGTGAACGTGTTTACCCGACTTTGCTCAACTTTGCCCAACTTTGCCCGACATTGCCCGACATTGCCTGCCGTTGCGCTAGTTAACGTGGTGCGCAGATACGTGCAAAGATGTTGTGGTTGCGGTGGTTAGTGCGGAGCACAGCTACGCACAATTGTATTTAAAAATGCTCAATACTGGCAAAATGTGCTAGCAGTGCTTTATATTGCTTAAAATAGGGTACTCATGCCTCAGAATGCATAACCATTTCACCTTCATATATATATATGTGTATACACATATATATATATATATATATATATATATATATATATATATATATATATATATATATATATATATTGTGTTCACTACTACATTTAACATTTCAATGCTTTTTACAAAACTTATACATAAAAAATGTCAGGAAATATTTTTGTATATGGATTTCCACAGAAAATGAATCATGCAGTAGGGGGACTCGAACCAGGAATGCCTCCTCTTTGTGCAAAGGCTGTAACCACTATGCTATTGTGCTTACTTTGCATATATTTTTCTTATTATCCTCTTCTGGTGTCTAAGCTGCTAACTGTAGCTAAGCAATGGGCAAACCCGTGCAACTACGGCCAGCTATATCAGAAGAAAAAAAATGATTTTTATTTTTAATTTTGTAAGTTGTTTAACATATGGGGGAGTGCGGTGTTACATTCTACACGTGTGAGCGGACTCGCTCATGTAACTGGAAGTTGCGGCATTTCTTCATTGCAGGGGCATGGATTTTTGGATGGCTCGGCAGTCCGACATGCCCCCTACACTCGTCCATGCTCCATGTAAGCTTTAGAGTTGAGGCAGCATGCCCTCATTAATATGCATGGTGTGCTGCCATCATACTCTTGCACTGGCGCTTCCGTGAAGACTAATCTAGTCTTACACAGAAGATTAGTAAATCTGGGGGAATGACTTTTGACATAAAAGTTTATAGTTAAAACACAACATCTTGCAATATGTTTTGTATTTTTAAGTAACTTTGTGTTGAAAGATAGCAGATATTGATGTCAAGTATTTTTTCCTTAAATGATCAAAATAAAAAATGGTTTTCAAACTTCCTCAAACAAAAAGTGTCCTCTTGTTCATCAATCACTGTATAAAATATCAGGATGTGGAAACAAGTAGGCTCTTACTCAGAGTGAACACCAGAAATGTGGTATTCAGCTAATGTCTATAGGTACAAAAGCCATTTTTAACCATTTATATTTTTCAGTAATCAACCAAAACCTAATAGGAAGAGCTTCTAAATTCAAGTTACACTAAATATCAGTCAGATTTCAAATATCTAAGCATTTGATGACCAATATAATGAAAATAAGTTTGGAAGTATAATGGAAGTCCTTGTACTTCCCTTTCTTGAAATATTATACTTTAAACCCTTAGAAGTCAAGAAGGCACCATTTCCTATCAAGCTACAAGTCTGACCATATGAAGCTTCCCAGTAAAGGAAAACTCTTTCTTAAAGGAAAAGTAAGAAAGCACGTTGCTTATTTTCCATACATGCTCAATTACCATTTTTTGTCTTGCACCAAGGTTTAAAACCATCCACTTAGTGGGTATAAGATACCATGTCTCTGCTCGGCAGTTCACATGTCTGAGAACATATCGCCATGCTCTTTACACTTTCATAGAGCTCAGTAAGTTTCACTCATGTCCATTTTGTATTGAAATTTACCTTTTTAGTTAATTTGACCATACTTTATCTACTGTCTTTAATGAGGCTTATCCTTGCTCCAGCCATTAAATCAAGTACATTTTATACATCTCTCTGACAAAGAAGGCTGAAGTTCTGAATGCAACTTTAGTCATCCAAGTTCAACTAGCAGCTCAGGATTCTGTTGCAGTTTGCCCATTTAAAGAGGAATGAAGAGGCACTGGCCTGCTTGACACTTAAAGGGGAGTATATGAGGAGAATTGCATAAAGTACAACAATCTTATCACCCAGTGTGTTGTTGCCAGGACTAAAATGGGAGCTTTTGCTTCTGTAAGTGGGTGGGCATAGATGTCCCTCTGACCACATACATGAGCATATTACCCTCACAGTGCTATTGCATGCCCACTGGATAGCATCTGCTAGACACAGCTGTGGGAGGTAGAATTTAAAGGGAAAAAAACCTCTGCAGGATGTTGTATGTTGGATCCTTGACAGGCCCAGTCTCACTATACATACATGGTTACCTGCACCCTTGAAACCTGCATGTGAGGAAATTATCCACTCCCATGTATTAGGAGTCTCCTGGAAGAGTAATTCTTCCGGTGGGGGTTACAGCAGGTGGTGTTCTATGATTTAGGAAAACAAGAGGATGGTGGAATATTAAAGAAGACATTAGATGAACCAGAAGTCAATAGTGGTGGGGAGCATGCCTCTTAACATCTTAGAATAAGAAATCTGGACAAGACCAAAGCTAATGGGGGAGGGGGACAATGGCTAAAAAATAGGAACAAATTTTAATTATTGTTTTTATAAATTTAAAAAAGTTGCCAGAATAACAGATTTTGCATTAGTATGCATTTTCTGGATGATATGAAGTCTGAAACTCAAATGTCTGTCATTATTTAATGATTTCACTTGTCAAAGATTTGCCAGAAAACCACAAATTTATGAGGAACATACCAAAAATATGAGGCAAAAATCTGTACAACTGAAAGCTATTGTAGGAAGCAAAAAGAAAAAATATCTAGTAGAGTTTACTTGTGGGGATTTGACAAAGTTTTGTTTCTTCAGGTTTAAAGCTTCAATAATTTACTGCTGACCATATTCCAAGCAAGTTGTCTATTTAACATTTCCGTGGTTATTTGCTTCATTGTTGGTGGTTATGTGAATTCATCTACTAACTGCTCTACTAACAGAATTCATACTAAAACCAAACAGTTCAGGAAAATTTATAGAAACCTACTTAAGGATTAAGACATGACATGTTGCTGGTTGTGTAATAACTAGATGTATATAAGTGGGCTAACGCAGGATGCCAAGGCCAAGTATCCATCCAATGTACAGCTATCACATGTTAAAACAATGCATGTGTTAATGCATTAATATAAATCTAATTTCTAACTGTTTAATATTGTGTTCGAGTGAGTGTGAATCATGTAATAACTCCTGCTGGAATATCCAGCACTATATCATCAAATGAAGAGTGACAGCTCCTCAGAGAAAGAGCCACTGTGTCCAAACTATCACATCCAAGATGTGCAAAAGCAGTGTCAGGGACAGCTTCCAACATTCCTCTAAGATAATAAAATCTATAAACATTGCTAAACTATCTATACATTTTACTGTCTCTTCAATTAATATGTAGTTAGATAAATTGTGGTTTGTTTTTTTTCAATTCAGTGCACACCACATGAATATTAAGTGCACTTGTTCTTTAAATGATTTTCATCAGGTCTTGGTAATAAAGCTTTGAAAGAAGTTGCCATTTTCTGAATTTTAGAATTAAAAATTAAGGTACAAGCACAATAATCATTTTCATGGGGGGAGGATCATTGCTTAGATATACTCCTTCCTTTTCAGAGCATTTGCTCCATTCATATTCAATCTTTGGAACAAAACATGTCAGTATGGAGTAAATATTTCTATAGCTATGAGTCTGTGAAGACATGGAATGGACTATTGCCTAAATTACCAACATATGAAGTAGATTAATGCAGTTTATTTTTACAGTTATATAAGACACATACTTATACATATATATTTTTACAGGACTTTGCACTGGAGGAGTCTGAGTTTCATTCATAAATGAAGAACCAATATATGCAGACTGAGAAGCAGTTTCTTCAACAGATACATTCTTAGCAGTTTACAAGTAGTATGTAGTAACACTTATTTCTTTAGATGTTATAGACTAATTTGATTGTGTCTATTTTATTGCAGGAGTGATTAATTTTGCAACTTGTGGTTCTGTGTGTAACACAATCAAACTAAAAGTAAATACATGAAGTCAAAAAACTATACTATAATAACTTTCAGAATAAAATGAAGTACAACCCTAAAAAAAATGTATCTCCAATAAAGAAATCTTACATACCTGACAAAAATTCATCCCAAACCCCTCTCCCAATAACTCACCACTTGAAACTGCAATATAGTTCAGCTCTTATTTTATAGATAGTACAGCATCTCTGACCAAGGATTCTTCAGTATCTAATCCCACCCCGGACCACCAGCCATGTATCACCACATCTACTTTTACCTTCAAACCTGTGTCCACATCCTATATAAAATGACTCTTAAACAAATTTGAGCCATGCTGCTCTTCAGCTCATGACCTTCCAAGCAAGTACCTAAAAAATAGCAGCCAATAGCATCGTCTGTCATGTCTTAATCCTTATAAATAGGTCAATCCAGGAATCCCAAATTCCTCCCTCTCAGGAAAAAGTCACACATTATCCCTCTGAACAAAGGAAGAAATTCAACAGACATTAATAACTTTAGACCTAAATCAATTGTGTCTCCCCTTGCAAAAATACTTGGAAAATGTATTCAAAAATAATTGCTAGACTATCTCTTGCAGGAAGAACTCCTACTCCCTACATAACACGGTTTCTGTCCTTCCCATAGTACTAGCACTGCTCTTCTAACTTATATAGATACTGTCAATAAAGCTAGAGATAACAGCAAACTAGTCTCTTCCTTATTTCTAGACTTGTCTAAAACCTTCAACACAATTTGCCAGAGCAAACATCTATTTCAAATGTCCTCACTAGCTCTTTCTCATCCCACCCCTTTGTGGTTTAAAAGCTACCTGTCCAATAGGTATCAGTGACTAAATTGGCACTCCACACACTCTCTCCTTATCTCACAGTCACCACCGGCATAACACAAGGCTTTATTCTTGGTCCCTTGTTCTTTAATATTTTCACCAGCACCCTCTATACATTCACACAATAGGCCACCCTAATACAATACTTAGATGATTCCACTCACATGTGCACATCTGACAACATGGTACACCTCCAAAACATTACATAGGAAGCTTTAGCAGACACTGAAACATGGCTTTGTAACTCACAACTTATGCTCAACCCAAAAAAGATCAAACTACTACTTTTTTGCCCAAATCCGTCTCTCATGAAAAAAAATTAAAGTGCTCTCTCTTGATACAACCATTGAAGTCACTTTTCATAGTAAATTACTTGGAGTGACAGCAGATGATGATGATAAGCTTACATTTGACCTGCATATACAAAATTGTATAAGAAAAAACTCATCAAAAACTAGGGATACTTTACAGAGCTAAAAACTTTCTCACTGACTCAACAAAAACTACACTTTGCCACTACATATCTCCTTCCCACACTTATTTATGACACTCCCATCCTTACTATCCTCCAGGCTTCACAAAAATTAAAGCTTCAACAATGGTATAATAAAGTTGCTTAATCAGCAGCGAATACCCCTTTCACAACCCATCACTGTATAGCACTAAAAAGACTAAACTGGTTAGAACTGCCTCATCAACTAACACGTACACAACTTTTTACCACCTACAAAACTATCCAGCATCCATCTGCCTGTCCATCACTAAAAAACATTCAGTACAACTATGTTCCTAGTCAGTTGCTGCAATCCAGTGACCAAAAACCCCTGCCTCTCTACAAATCTAGCAAATCTGCTCAACATTGTCTGTACTCGTATAAGGTTGCTAAGGCCTGGAACTCCTTACTTGTATCTATCAGGTTAATCCCCCCCCCCCTGCATTTCCAAACCACTCTGAAAGAGTTCTTAGCTAAAATTTAACTTTGTTCATGCTCAAAACCAGGATAAACTATATCCCTAAATGTGAACAAGTACTTTTTTATTCCTTATAGCTCCTTATACCCCCTTCTTCACTTGCTTCCTTACTTCTATCAAATTCTCTTCCCTGACTTTCTCTCTAAATATATCATAAGCCTATTTTTACCTTACTTCATATTGCAGTTCCTGTTAGTATTAGACTAACTTACCCTTAATTTCTCTAGAAACTGTCTAAAATTTCTATAAATATTAAATGATTACCATATAACTTGTATTGATTCTTAACCAATGTTTTTATATTATCACTAATTCGTTATAATTATTTAAACTGCAGATGTTTTTGTTTTATTTTTGAATATTGTAAAATTATTGTTCTTAAAATGCTTTGTAATAATTTGAAGCTTTTTCCCTAGACCTCGTCAATAAATAAATGAATACATACATACATACATACATACATACATAAATAATACTGCTTCCTAGGTTGCTGTGTTGCCTTGGTGATAATCATTGTTGTTCTTATGATGCAGTTTCATGTATTGCACGTATTACATAAGTAATTTTGTTATATGTATTACACATGCTTTAGAAACTAAAATGAAAACAAAGACTAGAAAATGTAAAAAGAGAATCGCCACGTCTCTTATAAGTTTTTATTGCTTGCATGGAATTGTTTAGCGCATTTACAATATGTGGTATAGCAACATAAAAATAAGTGGAGTCATTATGATAACTTTCACCTCTTTTCTGGCAGCAGTGTAAAACAAAACATGCATATGTTCTAAACCTGTAAGACAGAACATTTTGTAGTATAAATGGCACTCTTCTGCAAATGTTAAAGCACTTATTAGTAATATCACTCCGTATTAGAAAGTGTAGATTTTTTTTTCCATTGTACATTTATTTCTCAAGTACTAGCAATGCAACACAGGTAAATTTGTGACAGTAAGCATTTTTTGCAATTGTATGTTGTCTGCACTGTAATAATGTTTCCCTGGAAGCGATATTCTTTTTATTATGATTACCCTGAATTTCAATTTAGCACAAATGATTTTTACTGAATGCATATTCAACTCTCGACATTCCTTGCCTATCTTTTTTATTAGAGGTAACAGCCTTCACATGACTCTACCCACAGAGCCCTAAACTACATACGAGATTACTGATTTATGGAATCTTCATCTGTGATTCCTTGAATATGAACTTGAAACGGAGTCAGGTCAATGAGTTTAATACATAGGGAATCAGCCCCCAAAGAATTTTCAAAAGCAAGCGATTTTGCAGAGTTGCAGGCCTCTTACACTTCAGCCTACCTGAGCTTGTATATACAAACTCTTTGGTCACAAAAAAACAATAGTTAACAACTACATTCACAAAAAGAAATAAATTATTGCCTGTGCACATTTTACAAGCCACACCAGCAGGGAATTCCTATGGAAAATAGTGATTGGTGAGATCAGCATTTTGAAGCTGAACTCATCCTCTTGGAACCTTTTCCATCTTCCACTGGAGGTCTAGCAAAACCTCTCTGAAATATATCTAAGGAATTTTGTTATTCTTTTGCCTTACTAATGGAATCCCATCCTTAATTTCTTTGACAAAAAAAAATTAAATCCAATGAGGCAATCAGCTGTTGTGTATCACTGTGATAAGTTTTGTTACAGCCCTTCTGGAATGAAGCCTTCCCAATGAAAGTAATTAGTAAAGGTAAAGCAAACAGTATCAGAAAAACATTATAACCAGCACACACACAAAAGTCAGATAAAGGCACAAAATCTAATCAAAAGGATAGAAACTAGCAGACACCACTCCAAAAAATATATATTGTATAACGTTTGATATGAAATAAAAGCATTTCAGACACCACTCCCACAAAAATTACATATTGTATAACGTTTGATATAAAATGAAAATATTTCATACACTGCTGAAAATACGTAACAGTTCAGCAAACACATGCTATGTGAAGATGCTTATAACCTTTATCCTCTAGTTGTGTTTTTCATTACCTCAGCCTCCACTGTTTTTTTGATATACAACTCTAAAACAAGACTGTGTACCTGGGTCACCAATGAAAATAGTTTTTTGTGTAGTGGGTTTACCAAGTTAACAAAATATATACTACATTTGCTGGCACTGAAAAAAATATAACAAATATTTAACTTCATTTTAATACAGTTCTACTTTCATTGTGAGCAGAGAAGATATGTGAATATAAAATAAAAGTCAAGAAGGGATAGAAAAGGCTACAAAAAATATCACTATATAGGAAAAATGCTAACGCCAGGGTTTATTAACAATCATTTAGTCACTGCGCTACACCTACGAGATGTAAGTGTGTTAGCACGAAGAGCAGCAGTAGCACTAACTGAATATGCATGACATGCTGTTCATTGCACCTACACAGTCGGTAGTACCTCTACATAGTCTGGCAGCATGCCTTACAGTAAGAAACATTTATGAAATCACACATCTGCTATTAAACTGTATAATGTGAAAGAAACAATTATACTATTAAACACATCAGGAAGAAGACATGCAATACACTGTACTAATTGCAAGCACCACAAGAGAAGTCTTTCTATTAAGAGGAGATGACATCATCATTGCATGTCATACAGGATGTTTCCATATAAGTTTGTGTAAGGGAGCTGTGTGCACATTTAAAAGCATTCTCTTCAAGGAAAATGGAGACAGCAAGAAGCATTATACACACATGCATATCTCCCATGGTGGGTATCAAGCCTCCTACTTGTCTAGTTACACAATCTAAAGAAAACTGTACTGGTCATAAGCACCACAGAAGAAATCTGGCTATAAAGAGGAGATTGTGCACCTCTGTCAGATGACCTCATCAGTGTGTCATACAGGCTTTTTCCATAAAAGTTGGGATAAGGGAGGTGTGTGCACATTTAAATGCATTTGTTTCTATGGGATTTCCATGATGGTTATTGAACTGCCTACCTGCCTAGTTATATGATCTAGAAAGCACTGTACTAGTCACAAGTGTCACAGGAGAAGTCTAAATTTTAAGGTGACATATGGCATTTTTGTCAAGGATAATCTCATCAGTGTGTTTCATACAGAATGTTTCTATAAAAATTGGGATAAGGGAGGTGTGAGACCAATTAAATGTATTAGTTTCAGAAGAAGTAGATATACCACCAAGTGTTACACACAGTCTCACACACACATACACACACACACACACACACACACACACACACACACACATAAACACCTTCCATGTTGGGCATTGAACCTCCTAGTTATGTAGGATACACAGTCTTGATGGTACTGTATTAGTGCCATGCCCCACAGGAAAAGTCTGACTCTTGAAATCCCCCTCCCAGTTTTAACATCCTTAGAGCTGATAATAAACAAAAAAGCAGGTGGAGAGTAGCAGTATTAAACCACAGTAGCTTAAGCATGTCATCTTTACCATCTCCCATACCCTCCTTCCTTAATGCCAGACTACTTTTAAGTAACCTAAAACTAAATGCACGTAAAATAATATGTGTGGCAGTCCTTTATATCCCATTTGAAGACAATATCAACACATTGGAGGATATCCTATCCTGGTTATCTGATAATGTACACACAAGGACAATTACACTAGGTGATATAAAGTCATGGTTAAGTCTCACCTTTACCTTTGAGCTAACAACTTCTAGTACAAACCTGTACAATTTCTTCCAACTTATCAGTGATCCTACCAGAATCAACCTGAATAATGGTAAAACCACTACCTTGGACTGGTTATTAACAAGTTAACCTAACAATATAAGCTACCACGACACCTTAGCTAGTTTACTTAGTGACCACCTGCACACATATGCCACAAGAGAATGACATACTTCTCTCAGGGAACACACATATAAATCCTCTCACAACATGAACAGCTTTGACCCACAACTGTTCACCGTCACATTACAATATCAGAACTACAACATCCTAAAAGTTTTGAACAAGATGATGCTGTTGTCTGTTTTAATAACATATTTATGAACTGTTAAATAACATAGTCCACCTTAGGCTTAAAAGAGTGCAAAACAACTCTGATCCTTAGCTCACTCCTATTGCCAGGAAATTAATGAGGAATAGAGATAAAGCCTAAGAATTATGGCTCCAAATGGCAGAAAACAATACAGAACAATATAAATACTTAAGAAATAAAGCCAAATGCTTGATCAAACTTGGAAAAAAAAACTTTATTACTCCAGTCTGTAAAATAGATGCTACAAACATTCTTTAAAATTCTAGGCCACCATGTTTAAAATACTATATCTTGGATAAAATGGACAACAAACCCCAACCTCCACTGCTCCCCAGAAGAAACAGCTAATGCTTTAGATGACCACTTTATCTCTAGTGTTGCTAACTAGTTTGCAACAAAACTCAAAGCACATCCACCTCTTCTAATAATCTGACCACATACCATGCAGTCTCACTACCCACTTCCATTAATTCCCAGTCTTTCTCCTTTCAACCAGTACCTATCATAACAATCAAGAATACCTCAAATAAATTAAACCAAGTATACTTGGCCCAGTTGGAATTCACTGTGAGTTTTTAAAAATAAGAGCCAGTTCAATTTCATTTCCAGTATCCATTCTCATAAATAGGTCTATTCAGGAATTGCATGCACCAACCTTATGGAAAAAAGCTCACATCATTCCATTACACAAGGGAGGTAACTCCAATGATATATTCAGCTTTAGACTCATTGGCATTCTTTCCATGTGAAAAATGCATTCATAATCAATTGACTCATTTAAAAACTAACAACCTCCTCACCCCATACAACATGGTTTTGTAGCATAGCATAGAACTACCACATCTGTCTTAAACTTCACCAATGCTATTAATCTAGCCAGACACAAATACCATATGGTTTCTGCTATGTTTCTGTATCTGTCCAAGGCCTTCAGTGCTATTTCCCATAGCCTTCTTCTGAAACAACTCTCTTCACTTGACAGAACAAACATTTCCACCAGCTGGTTCTCCAGCTAATTTTCCAATAGATTACAGTCTGTTAAATGGATTAATTCTTACTTGTCCTTCTTATCCATTAAAACAGGTGCTCCCTAAGGTTCCATACTGGGGACACTGCTTTTCAACATATTTACCAAAAACCTACACTCCACCAAATGTCAAGCATCCCTTATACAATATGGATGACTCCACATTAATCTGGTCAGCTAGTAACATAATTACTCTACAACACCTCACCCAAGAGTCATTTTCATCAGTTGAAAAACTCCCACCTTCTATTCAATCCAAACAAAAAATAAAGCTACTGCTATCCCAAAAGCTATTACTCACTTCAGACAAAATTTCTCAATAGCAACATCTGATACCATCCCTAAAGACGTCATTCCCATACCCAGCTACTAGCCATGACAATTGATGATAACCTGAAATTTGACAAACATGTACAACAGGCTATCAAAAAACTCATCAAAAAGCAGGGGCACTGTATAGAACAAAATAAAACTACTCAACTGATTCATCCAGGAACCCCCTGGCCTCTACATTCCTACTCCCCACTTTACTATATGATTCCCTAGTACTGCTTAACCTTCAAGCATCCATCCAAAATAAATTAAACTAGTGCTACAATAAAATAGCAAAATTTGCAATTAACTCATCAAAAATAACCCATCATTGCTTAGCCCTAAAACAGCTTGATTAATTCCAGTTACTCTAGGAAATTACACATAACTACTTCTAGTCTACAAACAAGAACAAAGCAAGCCCTACTAGACTTATTGCACACACCTTTCCTTGCTAGGTTGCTTTGACCTAGAAATAAAATGCTCCTCATTACCTACAAGCCATACCTGTCAGCAGGAATGTCTCTATATCTCAGCGATGTAGACCATTCCTGGAACTATATTTTATCATCCCTTAAACATACTAACAACTTTCCAATTTCAAGACCAATCTACAAATATCTATCTGACACTTGGAAGTGCATATGCACAACCATCAAAACAGATTCATAACCACCTACCCACTTTAACCATGCCTTTCACTCTCTCTCTCTCTCTCTCTAAATTCACTAATATCTCCATATCTTAACAAGTAGTAATAGAACATCAAAAGAAGCTCTCATTCTAATGATGCCAATGTATGCTCTTCTACCTCTTCAGCCAACACTTAACTACTATTTACTTTCCTCTCGTGTCCTTCTATAACATTCTCATCTTTCTAATAATAATCACCTCTTTCTCCATGCTCTTAATTTCCCCTCCTGCTCATTACTCCTCCTCCTCTTATTCTAATCTCTCTATATTTTGGCAGCAGTGTGTCTTGTAAGTTGTACTACCTATTGTATTCTTAATATTTCTGTAAATGTATTTCAATCCATCTGTGTTTTTATCTGTTGTGGGGATTTTTCCCCATGTGTATAATATGTGTTTTTGTGAAGACTTGCTGTCCCAATCATTGTAAAATATTTAATCTGTTGCAAGGCTTTCTCCTCCTGTATATAGTTATTCAATTACTGTTTAAATATTTTTGAATCTGTTTGTAGCTTTTCTCTCCATGCCTCCACTGAAAATGGGCCACTGGCTCGGTTGGACTTTCCTATTTATCAAATGACAGATAAAGAAATAAATAATAAATAAATCTTAAGGGAAGAGAGCGCACTTTTGTCAGGATGACCCCATCAGTGTGTTTTATACAGGAGGTCTCTGAAAAAATTGGGATAAGGGAGCAGTTAAATTTAGTCTTCGCAGGAGAAGTATATACAGCAGCACCTCTTATACACACATACAAAGTCTTTGCTGTTGGGTAATGAACTTCCTAGGCTCTCAAGTTACACAATCTACAGAGCACTGTATTAGTCATATGTGCCATAGGAGAAGTATGACTTTCATGGGCAAAGAGTGCAGTTTTGTCAGGATGACATCATCAGTGTGTTTCATACAGGATGTTTCTGCAAAAACTGGGATAAGGGAGCTGCAAGAACATTTAAATTTATTATTTCAGGAGAAATTAATACACCACTAAGTTCTACATACAGTCTCTCATGGGCACACTTGCACACACACACACACACACACACACACACACACACACACACACACACACACACACACACACAAATATTTAATGGCAGGTAGGTTACACAACTTAGAGAGCACTGTATTAGTTGCCAGCAACACAGGAGAAGTTGGACTCATAAGGAAGAACGTGCACTTTTGTCAGGATGATCTCATCATTGTGTTTCATACAGGATGTTTCTGTAAAATTGGGATAAGGGAGCTGTGAGAACAGTTAAATGTTTTATTCTCAGAAAAAGTGTTTACACCAACTAGTGTTACATGCAGTCTCTGTCTCTCACATATACACCTTCTGCATTGAGACTTGAACTTCCTACCTACTTATCCAGGTTGCTCAATCTAGTGAGCAATGTACTAGTCACTAGCATCACAGGAAAAGCTAGACAATACTGATGTGAAATTGAACATTAGAATATTTGTAAAAAGCAATGCTTTGAGGAGATATTACTCTGCATCATAGGCTGTGCAACAAAAACTTTTGTGTGCACAAGACAATGTAACGTCACTATGACTGTCAAATGTAATGGCATACTTTTATAATGAAATGTAGATACTGTCTTTACTGTACATTGTGTTACTGTAAGAAACATTCATGCTCCACATAACGGTGGTATACACATTGATTGTTCCACATCAGTGGAGAATCAATCAAACATTCCTGCGACATCATGCAAGGATGATTGCACACTTGTGTTGCCTCATATCTGCACTATGTGCATTGGCAAGACAGACATGGAAGTCATATATAGGACAATGCATTGCAGAATGATGGAGATGGATTATGTGAGAATCGGGTAATCACAGTGAAAGTGTAAGCACTGTAGAGCAGGCATAAACTTTAAACAAATCATGGAAGTGAGTCAACATCATTGAGAAATCTTGATTATATTGTGACAACAGTAATACAGACATACGCACATTGTACAACAGAACAGTATAGATCTTTGATTTTCTTTTTGTATCTTGACCTCTTTGATCACAGTGTTGCTGATGATAAATTGTTAGCACGTGCAGAATCCTATCTTAAAGAGTTGAACTGACACTGATAATTAGCAGCACTCTATGTTGCTCTGTGCTGATGTCCATGCAAAGATCTTTACAAGACAGACTTCATGAAAGTCATACTTGTGATAGTGAATGTTTGGCTGCAGATTTCAGGAATGTGAATGTATGTATTCATTTTTATGATGCTAGTGACCAATGCAAGTCATGCATCAAACTCTTCATCTAGTTTAAAATTACATTAAACTAAAATTACCATAGCTTGGCACAGTAGCACGATGTGAGACAGAGTAATGTATTTGAATGGTACTGTATCCCATGATATTGCTACAATCTCTGTACTTCCATTTAGCCTTAGTTGCATATGGTGTCCAGTGCCATACATTGCAGAAATGAGTGGTGGAAAAATAGTGATAGAGAAGGGAGAAGATGCATTGGCAGGGTGACATGGATGCAGGGATAGAGTAGATTATGGCAGAAGGCGAGCAATGGTTTCGCACAGCAATATCCAGCCAACCATTATACCTAAATTAGTGAACTAAAAACATTCAGTAATAGGTAATTGCTGGATAAGAACCCTTGAAATTGTTCAAAAATCTTTCTTCATGTTTGAGCATTAGCTCATCATAGCAAAAAATGAAAGACCAGCATACAGTGGCACCAGATAAATCCTTTATTGTAGAAGTGCCCTGGGCAAAAAAGCAGGAACAGACTTCAAAGCAGAATCAGCTTCACAGTTACATAGCATGCATCAGTGTTAATGTCTGTTAAATAAGAAATGCTTTATATACATAATTTAAAGGACATGTGATCAATTAAAGATGTGAATTTAGCCCTGGATTATCTGACACTAGACTTGATGAAAATTTGGGTGACAGATGTCACTTTTCCTTCAAGAAAAGAAAAAAATCTTGCTGCCTTTTTCAATCATTATAAACATGGCCAACTTCATTATAAGAAACACACACAAGTCACTTTGTCAGGTGTTCCTTTAATTGGTTGTCACCCTTGTGGTCATTGTGCTCACTGTCATAGGGTTTTAAAAAACAATAGCTTTAGTAGTCAAAATACCCCACACGTCTATGAGATTTCATTTTTTGTTAATTGTGTTACTGACTGGGTGGTCTACTTAGCTAGTTGCAATTGTTCAGCATTTTATATAGGGCAAACTTCTAGACCTCTTAAATTCAGAATTTCTGAACATCTTATCAACATTAAACACCACAAAGAAACCAAAACCCTCTATAAACATACAATGACACACAAAAATGCTACATTTAATTTTACTATCATAAATAATCTGAGACCAAGAAGCAATAAATTAGGATGGCATGAACTATTAAACGGTATGGAGAAAAAATGGATTGTTAAACTAGGAGGTCTCTTTAAACCAGGGCTTAATGAGCATCTTTAATTGATCACGTCCTTTAAATTATGTATATAACGCATTTCTTATTTAACAGACATTAACACTGATAAAGGCTATGTAACTGTGAAGCCAAAACCAGTCTGTTCCTGCTTTTGTTCCCATGGCACTTCTACAATAAAGGATTAATCTGGTGCCACTGTATGCTGGTCTCTCATTTTTTGCTTTGCTTTGACTTGTACTGAGACCGCGCAGCTGCCGTACTCGTGGATGTTTTTTTCTGTTTTATTAGCTCATCATACCACAAAGGAATCTCTGCTTCACATCATTAATATAAAACTATTGAAGGACATTGACAGCTTATTGAAGAAGGAGTGAATAGAGAATGTTAGTGCCAGACGCAGAGAGGAATAGCAAGAATATGTTTTGTGGAGCTTGTGGGAACATCTGTATGGTGTTTTAGTCTTACTTACTAAATCCTCATTACCTGGTCAAGCTCTATACAATAAACTAATTCCTATAGGTTCAAACAAGGGGTGGGAGACAACAATAAACATGAATACCTAACCAGAATATGGTTGGCTTATTAAGTCTCCCTGTTGGGGCTGCAATGTTTTTGAAAATTATGTCTTACTGCACTATTCCAATGTTATATTAAGGAAATGTGTTATAGGGAGAGAAATGCAGATGTTTGGAATTAAATGTATGATAGGAATATGATATATCATTATGTAATAATGTGACATACAATTGTAATTGAAACCCTTACACTACGCCAAAACATCAGGATACAAAAAGGGTAATTATTTCAACATACCACATAAACACTACTAATTTAATACATCCAACGGCCTAAGAATTGTTAAATTAACTTTGTCACAGTACTGCCTTTAGTATGGCTTTACTATGTATTCCCATAGTGTAGCAGATTTAAGCAAATTTGTATAACAGTAACTGAACCACTGCAGATTAAATTGAAATATTCAGCTTTTGCAATACAAATTTAAACAGCATTCACTGTCACTCAGCATTGCTACACTATAGGTTCATAGGTTCATAGGTTCATACTAGGCTATCTGCCCGAGGGCATTTACAAGCCTAGCCCACCCTTTAGTATGGGGAACTATACCCATTATTTTGCTGTGCCTCTGTTGAGCAGTGACACTGAGGTAATCCCTGGGGTATATCTGCGATCTCCCATCCATTGGTCAAGATTTCTCTTGAACAAGGCCGGGATTTTATTCTATGTCAAACTCCATGCAAATGTGAGGACATAAAGTGAAGGATATTCCATGGGGCATTTCTGGTTGTGTACAAATCTTTTTTTTTTTTCTCTTAACCAGATTAAATGTGTGAGAAAGGGATGGAGAGGACAGGGGTGAAAATGGGGTTGGCAAGCAGAAGGTAGCACATAGGTAAAATAATACAGGAATTTGCATGAGGCTCATGGGAAAGCACTATAGCTATCCACTTCTTCACAATGCCAATGTACAATTGTATACACAATTTAATGATTTTGCAGCATCACCAGATCAGTGATGGATAACAGCAACAGAATAATGTTGTATGACCAATTGGACCTAATCAGTTGTGTGAGAATGGCACGTAGTTGAAGTGGAGTGCTCTGTGTTGGTTGTAAATGTTTTGTGGGCTATGTGCCCTCTCTTATTCTTTTTTTGGGGAGAGAAAGGACTGCTGGGAAAGATGCTTAGGAATGAGAGGGTCAGGCAGCTTGGGTAGGTTAGAAAGCATCAGCAAACATACCTTGCACACAAGATTAGCAGGGATGGTGATGGAGACAAAAGGTTGGGGGACACCATGATTGGGGATAGGTAGTGGACATCAGAAGTGCACCCATGTCTAAACTGAGAACAGTGACAACAGTGAGAATCTAGTCCTCACCCTCCTTGGTTAGTGAAGGAAAAGGCATCATATTTGCAATACAGTGCAGGACTTTTGCAACCCTGCTGATATATGCACCAAGTCTCTTCTCAATTATATCCTTCACCAGCCCTGTCAGATCCTGACAGGTGATAAAATTGCCACCTCCACTACTACTGATCCCAGAGGATACCACTGCACCAACAGCCATGGCAGAGCTACCTGACACACTTGGATTAGTTAGGACGGGGGATGTGGGGACAACACTGAAAGGTTGTGACCCTAAAATGTTGGGTGTCTGTTCTGTCATCTGTGAAGGTATGGCAGGCTGATCCATAGTGGTCAGTGTACCTTACTGTTCTGTTGATGATTATTTTTCAGCAGTAAGTTATGCAAACAGCAGATTGTTAATAAATTATAATTGCCCCACAAAAGTAGAGAAAGGGTGGGGTAGACAAAAAATGGAGATAATTAGATACATGATATGTCACAGTACTGTATATTTTAAACAAACTTGGTTTGACAATACATAATCAATTATGATTTTACTATTGCACACCTCTGCAGCATCCATATATGATGGCAAGGTATTTATGTGCCATTAAATAAACAAATGCTACTGCTCTGATATAATAAACAGCTGCCTTTATTTCATGATGACGGACTGGAATTATGCATTCTAAATTAATGATTACAATTACCATAATATAAGTCTTCTTGACAAACTGCTGTTATGATCTTATAAATAATTATCAATTTAAAAAATGTTGCTTCTGGGTACTGTACCCACGCGTGCACACACACACACACACACACACACACACACACACACACACACACACACACACACACACACACACACACACACACACACACACACACACATGCGCACAGTAGAACTGGTATTCTAATTGCCTAATGCAAGCAGCAAGAGTTATTGGGGAAGTCATGCATGCTTAAGATGAAAGCTAAGGTATACCTGCTTGAGTTGCTAGTGTTTACGAGAATAAAAATAAAATCATGGCTTGAATTTTTACATGAATAATGCTTACAATGTGCCACTCACAGGTATATATATATATATATATATATATATATATATATATATATATATATATATATATATATATATATATATATGAAAGCATAACAAGTGACTGCATTGGTTGTCTAGATAATTGCTGCCATATTATAGACAATTTATACATTACTACACTTCCACAACTGAGGATGCTCCAAGTCCTAAATCCAGGTTCCAATCAGCTTAGAAGGTCCTGCTTGTGGTTTTTAAGGTCACTTTAGTGGTGTCAGCATTGTTTCCCATTACAAGGAATGTCAGTTACAATGGAGAAAGCCTTGACTAAGCTATTACAAGCCTCAGACATATTCTGAGACCCAGTATAAACCCCCTGCAGCATGCTATGGCTGTAGCACTTCATAATGAGTGCCACAAATATACTGGACTCCTTAACACCCAACCTTTGTGCTATAAACATAGCACCATTCTCTCCCTTATCAGCCATGTCTGTAAAAGTCAAGCTAATAGATTATGTCTAAATTGGTGCCTAATTCATATCTCCCACATCACTGATATTGCACAAAGATGCATAGCCTTGCCAACTGCAATTTTGGATTGAACACAGATGGACTCCTTGGCAGGCATGTTGGCACCACTTACAGCACAAAGCAATAAACGTGTGAAATATGGTATTGAGCTGTGCCATGTGTGATGCTCCACCCATTATCACAGGTTCCATTGTTCAACAATGGACTGCTTAATGGCATGGTTTCTAATGGTTGCACTTTGGAAGGTGAAAGATTCTGAATTCTGACATATTGTTATGTCAGGACGTACCAAATATTAAAATATTATTATGATAGGTGGGAATCAAATTCATGGGATAAAGGATGCAAAAAACTGCAACTTAATATATTAACTGACGTTGCCACAGGAGAACTACTTTTCCCGCATGGAAATTTGAAATATAATCGTTTCTGAATGAATGGAAAGAGACTTCATAGAGGCCTGCATGTGTGTGTGGTTGTAATTATGCCTTAGAATGTATTCCTGTGTAAAAGTCATTCTTTAAATTTGGCTCAGATGGGTTTAATTGAATATTCCGATTTATACCCGCTAGTTTATGCGACATACATACTTCATAAGACATAAGTGTCCTAATCACATAGTTAGAATATGTGATGAGTCATGATGACTATAACAAAAGTACTGTGTCCATCATGCACACGCAAGTGAATTTTATACGAGATATATTCACTGTCTTGTCTAGGAAAGTGGACGCACATTAGGTTGTGTTTATCAGTAAAACATTAGTCATATATACTAAACAGCACAGTTCCATTGAGCAAGCCTTACATTGTTTGCAAGAAACAGGTTTAATATTATCAATTTTATTTAGTGTTACAGTTCTATTCAAAACTTTGTGAGAAATGGGCTTCTTACACACATTTTTAAAATGGATCTTATAGCTGAATTTGAACCCTTAACAGGCTGTATTATTAATCTTAATTCACTGCCCATAATCCTCTCAGTACTGTCCAGAGTGCTGAGGAAAGCACATCATTGCAAGGCATGTTTGACTTTTTTCCTTAAGTAGTGAACCCTGTTTGCGTGCTGCCAAGAGGAGAGCAAATGTGCCTTAAAATGAAAAGAAAATTGAAAAATAAATATTGTGAATAATTGCAGAGTGACCTCTAAAGAGGATTCAAACAATGCTTCATTTGCATTATTTCTCTTCAATGACATCATGACATCAGGCATGTTTTTGTTACCTAATGCAGCCTAAACTAAATTTTTCACTGTTTTCCTTAGGTACTAATCACTGCTGTCAAACAGAGACCAAATGGAAAACACATTGGATGTGGAATATATGATAAAGAATAATAAAGAAATGTAAGTGAAAAACAATGCATGGGTATGTGTAGGAATAATCAAAGCAAGAAGTGCATTCAAATGAACAATTTTTCCTTCTCACATCTCCTTGCAACATCACACATGTACTTTGTAGTAAATAACAAATACTATGAAAGTGAACAGATTAATGATCACGTGTTTGCAATAATGACAACAGTTACCCCAGGATTTACTAATCTTCCATGTAAGACTAGATTAGTCTTACACAGAAGCGCCAGTCTAAGAGTATGATGGCAACGCACCATGCATATTAATGAGGGCATGCTGCCTCAACTCTAAAGCTTACACGGAGCATGGATGAGTGTAGGGGGTGTGACGGACTGCCAAGCAGTCCAAAAATCCACACCCCTGCAATGAAGAAACACTGCAATTTCAAGTTACATGAGCGAGTCCGCTCACATGTGCACAATGTAACACTATACTCCCCCATATGTTAAACAAATGACAAAAATAAATATAGAAAGAGATTTTTTTATTTCATCTGATATAGCTGCCCGTATTTGCGCGTGTTTGCGCTTGTTTGCCCATTGCTTAGCTACAGTTAGCAGCTTAGACACCAGAAGAGGATAATAAGAAGAATATATATAAATTAAGCAAAATAATAATAGCGTAGTGGTTCGAGCCTTCACGCAAAGAGGAGACACTTCTGTTTCGAGTTCCACTACCGCACATTCCATTTTCTGTTGGAAATCTGTATACAAAAATATTTCCTGACATTTTGTATGTATAAGTTTCGTAAAAAGCATTGAAATGTTAAATGTAGTAGTGAGTGAATTATATATATATGAAGGTGAAATAGTTATGCATTCTGAGGCATGAGTACCCTATTTTAAGCAATATAAAGTACTGCTAAGCACATTTTACCAGTATTGAGCATATTTAAATCTAATTGCTCGTAACTGTGCATCGCGCTAACCAGTGCAACGTCAGGTAACATCGAGCAACGTTGAGCAATATTGAGCAATTTTGGACAAAGTTGGGCAAAGTTGAGCAAAGTCGGTTAAACACAGCCACACCTTTTTTTCTGTACCTTAACCAGTCAGGTCTGCCCAGTAGGAAAATGAAAAGCAGTAAGAGGGCTTGAACTCAGAATACTGTGCACTATAGTCACAGTACTTAAACGCTAAGCCATGACAGCATTTCATAAACATGCATTTTCAATAGACACATACCTATCAAAGGAATCTTAAACATTGCCAACATCAGCTAAGCAGGCATGCCTACAGCTGAGTTTTTCCAAAAGTGGCCAATCACAAATAAGTGCCGGAAATAAGGCATATTTAAGCTCCACAGGTGGGAATACTTGCTATAACTGGTTGTAGCTTCCTTCTGCAGTCAGCATGGCTGGTGTTGGAGAAGGCACTCGATTTAGAGTGCAATGCTGAGGCATTGAGGAGTCCAAAGTAATGGTTTAGCTCCTTGTCCACAATCATGAGGAAAGACTCCTGTGGGGCCAGTACCAGGGTACCTAATATAAAACAGAGGCCTGGAACAGTCTTGCCCATGATCTCACTAGTGTCACTGGTGTTCCTCGGACTGGTGAGCAGGTCAGGCACCATTATTCTGAACTGAAGCGACCTAGGAATGATCAATTGGACCAGTGGATCCAGGAATCCTGTGCGATGCCTAATGCCCCATTACTGAGTAAGTAGCCATTGTATTAAGTAGTTAAGAATTGCTATGCTTGTCTATACTATGGATAGGTATGTCTCGATATCACTGCATTTACTTCACAGCTGCAGGTGTCCGGGCTATGAACCAGCAAGCCCATGAAGATAGGCTGCAAAGGCTGCATCATCAGGCAGGTTAGTAATTATTCTGCATGTACTGTTATATGAAATAAATGAGAGAGCCTTCAAAAAGTGTTTTAACCCAATAAATAAAGGTGTAATAATCCTTTAATAAATGTATAATTCCTGGAGTGCATCTGTTTCATTTTCTTTGATATGTTGTTGTACTGTTGCATTCTACAAATAGTAGTGTTGTATTAAGCAGTGTCAACCCACACTTGGGTAGACCCATATAAAGTGGATGAAGGGAGTGCCAGTAGATTTTATGCATATTTACAACCCCCAACTGTTGGTTAATGCCCAGCATGTACAAGTTAATCTGGCACATGAGTAGCTTGGTATTTTGTTCCCCAGAAATGTCAGTGTGCTGCCAAAAATGTAGGGAGCTGTTAACATATAACTGATACTTTCACCTGTACATATCTAGATAATTATATGAAAGTAGAGCTGTCAGTGTACCATCTTAGCAGTAGAGTGTGTGAGCAACTCTCAAAATATGTTGCAGTAACATCTGCATCTTCGAAAGTTTGTATGTAAGATACAGCTCATGTATATAATGATCTAGCAAAATCCAATTGCACAATATAAGGACAATGGGTAGTGTAATAATACATGTAAGGGATGTATAACTGCAGTTAATAGAAATGTAGTGAAAACTAGAAGGATATAGTAAATAAATATAAAGATAAAAACTCTTAACTAAACTTAAACCCACCAAATTAGCAGCAGACAGCCTCCCAAGTGAATACCTACAAATCGCAGCTGACGCTCTGGCCTACCCAGTATCCATCTTGATTAACCGATCTCTGTCAGAAAGTTACGTTCCCACACTGTGGAAAGTATCACATATAATTCCCTCCACAAAGGCGGACCCTCCACAAAAATAACCAATTACCGCCCCATAGCTATTCTCTCTCCACTCTCCAAAATACTAGAGAGATGCATACACTCTCAGGTCTCAGACTACCTCCTTACTAACAACCTCCTTTCCAGTACTCAGCATGGTTTCCGACCAAACCATAGCACCACCACTGCCTTACTCTCCTTTACTAACACTATCCTTCAGCATAAAAACAATGGCTATCTCTCCTCTGCTACTTTCCTAGACCTATCTAAAGCCTTTGACATGGTCCCACACAAACAACTTATCTCTGTCCTCAATAACCTATCCTTCTCACAATCGGTCACCAACTGGTTTCAGAGTTACCTGTCTGACCGCCAACAATCCGTTGTATGGCAGAATGACATATCTCCCCAACTACCTGTCTCCATAGGGGTTCCCCAAGGATCCATCCTTGGACCCCTACTCTTCTCTGTTTACACCAATAATCTAGCCTCTGCCACCAAACATGGCACACTCATAATACGCAGATGACTCGACCATTATCTGCTCAGCCCAGTCCCTACCAAAACTGCAAAAAGTCACACAAAGCCTTTTCCTCTGTTGAAACATGGTTATCCGATGCCCGATTAATACTCAACCCAAACAAAACTAAACTACTCATCTTCCAACCCACCAAACATACTCAAAACAACTCTCACTTTAACATTACAGCAAACGACAACACCACTATATACCCAACTGAACACACCAAATTGCTAGGAGTGGAAATAGACAATAAACTAAAATTTGACATTCACATATCCATGACTATAAAAAAAGTCCACAAAAAACTAGGAGCGTTATACAGAAATAAGCAATTTCTCACCAAAGCAGCAAAGATTTCAATAGCAAATTCCCACCTTATCTCCACCCTACTTTATGCCTCTCCAATATATACCAACCTAAGGCAATGTGATCTAAACAAGCTAGAGACCTGCTACAACAAAATCGCCAAATTCACCACAGGGGCATCCTACTGTAGTCACCACTGTCTCTCACTTGCTGAACTGGGCTGGCTTGAACTCCCTCACCTCCTTCAGTGGTATCAACTCTCACTCACCCACAAACTAGTAAACCATCCACTAAATGTCCCATCCCTCCAGAATCTACTCCAGCCCTATCGCACCACCAGACCACTAAGATCCAGCAGCAAAAATCACTTGCAGATCACTAAAGCCAATAACTCTGCTGGTGAAGCATAATTCTCTTGCGCCATAGCCAAATTATGGAACTCACTCCCACCCACAATTACCTCCATACCATCATGCACCCACTTCAAAACTTTACTAAAAGCGGAACTAAAAACATGCTGGCTATGCCCTTGCAACTCCCACTTTAATATCATCCACCCCATCCAACCACTACCTTTCTTTCCACTCCACTACCTACCTTGATTATAGCTAGCTCAGATGCTCATAAGCCAGTACTTATTATACAGCACAAACTTCTTCTTCTTGTAACATTTGTTAACGTCTGGTATGCACTTCACAGATAAAGATTCTAGTTGTCTACTGATGTACTATGTTCTTCATCTGTAAATATGTTGTAAGTAATTGCTATGTAAATTGTTATTCACTATGTAATCCAATGTATATACTGTCTGTTTATTTTAACTGTGGAGCTTTTCTCCCCGGGCCTCCGCTGAAAATGGACCTACGTCCAGTCGGACACTCCCGGTAAACAAATTTAAATAAATAAATAATATAAGTTGTTAAGTGAGCTATATTTTTCCACCCTACTGTATGTGCATAAAAAATGCAATTCCACACCTCAATCTGTATGTCTAATCTCAAAACATTTGTTGGGACATATGTCCTATTGGTTTATGAATATTTGCATTTATTTCTATGCATGTGCCCTGTTAAAATACCACAAGATTGGTGGCCTGTTGCCATCAATTCAACCTGCATGCTGTTGTAATGTCCACTATTGTTCTATATATGCATGTGCTATGCTTGCTTTTCAACTGTTGAAAATCTGGTGTGTTGGGTTAATGGGAATACTTCTGCATGATGTTATAAATAATTGGGAATGCTGTTGACTATATTTTTATTAAACTCTCCAAAACATAGTTTGTATGGGAAGGCCAGTCCCAGCTGACCCACCTGTCCCACCTCAGCTGGCCATGGAACCTGGCACCAGCAGATCTGGTGCCCAGCCTGAGACTTCCTCCTCCATTGGCCCTGTGCCACCTTTGGGTGGAAGCACTGCAGGGGATGGGGCTCTGCCCCCCCCCATGCAAGCATGGGTGGAGGAGGGGCACTTATCACCCTTCAAACGGTCTAGGCTGTGGTGCATACAGAGATTGAATGTTCTGTTGCAGAACCTCTACGCCAGCTTAAGGCCTGAGTGGTGCAACTTCCGGGTCAGCCTGCCTCTCCTACACAGCCCTCAGCACAGCCACCCTCTGGGCCATGAAGGTGCAGTGGTGACTGCCCATGGGTGAGGACCTCAGTCCCACTGTTTCCATCTGGGGGCTCATTGGCTTGCGATTTCCAAACATCCCTCCCCGTCAAAGGTGTTCACCCACCACGTGTCATATACCACCCCATGTATGCATCTTGTTTGTCTAGCCTGTTTACCTCCCCAGCCTACCCCCCCAAATATACCTACTTCCCCTACCCCACATTCCACTCTCACCTGAAAAAAAAAATACGCCCCATACATAGCTGCCCATTTTGCACACATGTCCACTGGACAGATGAAATGTTATTTAATTGGTAAGACAACATACTATCTTGTCCTCACCACTCTTTTAGGGATTGAAGTTTTCATATCTACCTCCAAATGTATTCCATATGCACAGCTGTTGCTGTTGAAGAAATGGGCAGCTGTGGACCTTCCCTACACCCATCCTGCACATCCCGAGCTATTTTCCATACTGTCTTTCCCTCTTTGTGCCACTTTTTCACCACTTTCCTATCTCCCCATTTTTCTTTTCTTTCAAAGAAATGAGCGTGGGGGTTAGCGGGAGTAAGCACTATTAAGCAGTAGTTAGTGTGTTTGCACAAGTTTGCGTTTGTTTGTGCTTGGCTAAGCAATGCGCAGCAATGTGCAGACCCACGCAAACCCTCTTACAACTGCTTAAAAGTGCCTTAGTCACTCTGTATGTGAGGGCCCTTGTTCTGCTCAGGAGCAAAATAAAATACATCTGTAAGTCTCAAACCCCAGACCTTACACACCCTACACAAAATGAAGTACCACTAAACCACGGTAGATATATATCAAGCTGGTGCTTAAATAAATATATCATGAATCAGAATGAGTGAATGTAAAGGAAAAATAGGAATACCATACCACACAACTTGTTCTGTGGATGCTGACCAACCGTTGTTGTGGGATTACATTACATGACTGTCATAAGAGAAGCAGCCATTCTAGCAGGAAATAATGTTACACCATCACTTTACAACCCCACACAGTATCACAGCAGGACAAACACTGGCATATCTGTTTAGGGCAGAGGCCATACCTCCCAACTGTCCCTAATTTTTAGGGATGTCCCTGATTTTGAAACAAATTTTAGCTCTGTCCCTCTGAATCCCTCCAAAAATACTGACTTTGGCCAGAAAGGTGGTGAATTGCACTTAATGAATAATGACAATATTTAAGAGTTAGACACTTCTTTTACTTCAGAAAAGGTGTATTAATTCATATGCTCTGATTCTCTCAATGTCTCACCTTAATGGCACTAATATTTTAAAGGTGTCCCTGACTTTTTCTTTACTTTTCCCTGAGTCTGTTCAAATATGTACCTGAGTGGTTGAGAGGTCTGGCAGAGGCAGAAACACAGAGGCATATCAGCCTTTCTGCTGTTACACACTGTGCAAATAGCTTGGGAGGAGTTTCGGAAGCATAGCCTTATGTAGGAATACAACACTGAAATATAAATGGATGCAGCCATGTACTGGCAGCAACCAACTGTAAGAATGCCATTGCTCTATTACTGAAAAGACCTGTGTGGTGCCCAAACAACAAATAACAGGCTATTCTCTGGCTATCATGTGGATAGGTCCACAGTTGGGAGTTTGGGGTTTGAACATGAAAAGACTTATGTATTTAGACAAAACTGAAGATTGGGATTCCTTTGAAGGTGATTGCTCTGCAGAGGAGGCTTAATTGTGCTAAGGACCATCTTCCCTGTGAAGTGTAGAGACATCTGCATAAGGTGACATGACAGAGATTTTTTTAACGTGATTTGAATGGTATCAAATGTTTTTCTTTTGTATGAAGAAGTCCAATGATTCTGTTGGATGAAAAGCATTTTAAGCAAGCGTTTTATCTGAATAAAATCTTTTTGTACAGAGGAACACAGCGGACTAGCGGATTACTTGTGGATTAGTTGGTGTCCAAGTATCGTGGTTTGTGGGAGTTATGCAGATAGACTACTTGCCTTGATAAACTAACATGTACACAGCAACCCTGTAGGTCCAGCAAGATAAAATCCACACAATAGTACTTACGCTCTTTGTACTTCTGCAACCCTACCCAAATGTAGAATATACCTGTGTGTGCAGGGTCTACCAAGGATGTAGGTAAGCATACTCACTGTACTGACATGTGTCCAGTTTTTCTGATCAGCTTGTGCTAATGTCAGCACTAAAAAAGCACAAACTGTTTAGAACTGAGTAAATGAATATTCACAGTATAGCAGTTCACAAACAATTCTTGTGCCAAAGGAATACATCTCTATAACTAGCTTTGTATGGCAGTTAATTGTAACAGCTGAAAATAAAGTACATCTTTCCATGTATCTTAGGGTAGCATTTTGAGGGGTGAGTACATTTCTACACTGACAAGTGGGTACTGGAAGCAGCAACATTAGGTCTGAGTACAAAATGTAAATCTCTGGCTACACCCCTGGCTTCTGATATAAGATCTATACCAACCTTCTGTCTTAAACAATGATTTCCACAGCAAACAAGGATGATCTCTATCTTGGAAAGCTGAAAGGGCCACGCCTACATGAGTCAGCAATTTATAGTACTGGGTTGCTTTGACAGTGATTACTGCAATTACTACACAGCAGGCTGCATGCAATTAGCAAATGGTGGCCACTAATTGGTGCAGAGGCCATCACATGCTCATGTGCAAATTCCTACAAAAGCAGTCTGCAATCTCTGCCAACAATCTCAATCACTCTATTGCAGAGACTGACAGAGAGAGAGAGAGGGAGACAGAGATAAGGAAAAAGAAATATTACCAAATCACACAAAGGAAAGGTATGTTACACATATGTATTTACTGGCATGTAGTAGATGTTATTGAAGAATAGTCTACATAATGTGAACCATTCATATGTGGCAGCAGTACTTCTTTATGCACAAATGTTCTACTTAACTACTGCTATGGACAATACTGTGTGTACCTGTGGGCAGTGGGACATACCTGTGAAATGTGTAGCTCAGCAATAAATGTCAAAGATCTTGTCCATGTTATCTGTGTTCTGTACAGTAGTGTGGCCAATGGCTGTTGGGGGGATTAGCGCTAACATTATATAAACATGGGTGTGACAGAACAACACATGCATGATAGCCATATTAAAGTGTAGCTTAGCATTGGCAACTGCTGTAGCAGTCTAGTATGCTTATCTAGCATCTGTTGCCATATATATACCCCCCTCTAATGTTAGTGCGTGTTCATATGTGACACCTGTTTGTGTTGCAGCAAGGCCCAACAGTTCAGCTGTGAGGTCCAGGGACTTACAACAGTGTGGACCTTGTGTGTGTATGCCACACACATACGGAGAAATATATATGTGTCATATATATTCACATCTGTATATGTGCATAGAGCAGGGGACATATTGCAACTGTTTGTGAAAGGGGGAGATATATATGTTGTTGAAGGTTAGTCTGCACATATTTGTATGTAGGTTTTAGTGTGTGACAAACAAGACAACATATAGTGGAGGTATATGACATGCAGTGGTTAAACACTGTGGGTGGTTTGTTCAGTTTGCAATGTTGAAGCCAGTAAGGCCTGCTAAATTTACCTGGGCTGTGAACATCTTCAATGCATTTATCCCAAGATTGTGCGGTTTTATTGCATTACTGTACACATTACATCCTTTGTATAATTGATATTGTCACTATGAAAGAGGAAATGTATATGTGCCTACATATATATGTATATGTAGACCAATGGATGTGTATATGTATATATATATATATATATATATATATATATATATAGTTATATATACTCATACACACCTACATGTACTTGTTGCAATAGATTCTCTGTACTGTTGACTGACTGTGATGGTCAATATGTTTGTGAATACATCAAAGATATGTATCTGTGGGATAGCTTAGTGAGAAACTGTTTATGTCATGGTATTATGGGTCCTTGCTTTGATCCTAGCATAAGCTGTGTATTCTGTTGCTAGGCAGAACAAGTGCTATTGCATACAGTGTGATTAAGTCCCTTGGTTTTAACTAGGGTGTGTCATTGGAGGCTAAAGCACTACATCTATGATTATTGATTGGTACCAATGTTGAATGCAAATCCTGTGTGTACTGTAGTACTACTTGAAGCTCTGGCCTATACAGCAAAGTATGGTGTATGTATACATTGCTTGCATCCACTGTTTTGTGTGGTACCTGTATTCATCACAGATTACATTTCTCAAGATTAAGGTTGTGTAAGTACTGACACACAGTACTGTATAGTACACACTGAAAGCTTATCTGGGTTGTCATACCTTTGTGTCCTGTAGTTATGTCTGATGTGTGTGCGGGTATGTCTGTAACATGTCCTTTGACATATGTGTGGTAAAACATATAACTGCGTATCTAGCAACATTCATAGCGTACTACAGCAGTATGTGACCTATATTCCCAATTGTGCACATATTTTGGCCACGGGTTTGCCATTAGCAAGTTGTGTGGTATAACAGTAATACATTTACTGGACCTTACACTGATTGTGATGGATGATATATTTCTTTACACATCAGCTTGATGTATATCTGCTGTGGCTAGGTGGTGCATTGTGTTGCATACAGTGTGCCAGGTATTCTTGTATAGTCTTATATAGTGATTTTATTTTGTTGCTGTGCAGAACATGGTTCATTAGATAGAGAGTGAGCAAGGCACTTTCAAGCAGTTGTGGGTTGAACAGTGATAAGTGGCAGTTACAGTGTTTCACTCTTGGTTAGCTTATAGGTTGCATGGCAGTTCAGTGATATCTGTACTGTATAATGTTAAATGTGCCATATGACTTGCTCTGACATATTTTTGTATTTATGTCTTCCAGGGATCATGGCCCATTACAGGAACCCCAGTTACAGTAGTGCTGAAGATGATATCATTACTAGCAGTATGATTCAGCACTACTGTCTCATGTTCTCACGAACCAGCCAGGACCAGCAGGAGCATACTGCAATGTGGCAAGATGTTGTCCACAGGGTCAATGAGGTAGACCTGCTTAACTGGACATATGAGTAGGTACGCCACCACTGCAGTGATCTTCTCATGTCCGTCTGTGTGCTGCTGATGTGCGTATACAACAGCTTGCAACAGGAGGTGGTGTTAATATCCATGCCCCCCCTCATCAGAGTGGAGGAGCTGCTCTTGAGCCTGTTGGCACCTGCCCAACAACAACAACAGCAGCAGACATACACCATGATGGAGGTTGGAACCACCCAGCAAGCACAGGTGGAGAATGCAGGTAACATGGCATATCTGTAGACTACTGTTATCTGTATTGGTAGATCATGCATATGTGAGATGTGGAGTGTGTCGTTCAAAGATGTGGAGCCTGTTGTTGTGCAATACTGATCATTTGGAACATAATCTGTAGCCTTGTGAATGTAAACTGTTGTTGTACTGTAAGATTGCAAACACACAGTAGCAACGCCACAGTTGTGGCCACTGACAAAACTGTCTCATCAATATGTGGTCCCTCTGGGGTGACATCAAGGCAGCGGACAGATGCTGGTGAGTGTGTTCTACATTTATTATTGTAAATAAAAAGTGCATGCCATAGTTAAGGTGTAGGCCATGTACACATGTAACACACCTATCCATAATGCATGCTGTGCATGTTTGGTGTAAGAGCACACACATCTCACTAATGTGATTAGCTGACTCAAACACATGCAATACTCAGACCATCTCAAACAAATGTGGCTAGAATGTAGTGACCATTGGATAGGCACAGTTGATACTCAACATGCACATAACATACACATCTATGTCATACACAGAGCATTTTAACATTCTACACATAAAGGATTCCCAAGCTCTCTGTAAAAACACACTCCAGTATCCAAAATCTCATCCACACATTACACATAATATACCTCAGGGGTAGAGGCCTATCATGGGGTATTTAAACACTCTGCAATACACTACACATTCATGTCAGGGAATGCTCCTTATTGGCCACCTTACAAACTCACGTAACAACTGCTTGCGAAATGGTGAATTTAGCCAAGTTACTACAGTTCCGGCACATCATGATTAGTGCTGGTTTGGGAAACATTTGTAGCCTTGAGTGACCACCTGACGCTTCATGATGATGGCCTATGGTACTATACCCCATCCAGTTATTGTAACCACAGTACTAAACATAGCTTTCATTGCTATACATTTTAATGTTGTGTGTATGCACACATATGTACCTCTAAACAGTATGCATACCAATCACCATTTGCACAACTGACACATATATGTCTTGTGAAGCTATTGAGTGGCTAGGTCATATGACACACATTGGGTATATGTAGTGTTTAAATATGCAGTTGTGTTTTAGCATGCCATGTCATGGATGAGACTGGCATGTTCACAATATGATCTACACTCACCATAAATACCATACATTGGGTATGTGGCCGAATGGTATTCCATCAATTATCCATGCACCATTGATGATGTTTTGTGAATATTCATCATGCATGTGCTAAAAATGTGTCCACAATTATTTGTTAAAGACACAGAGGTTGTAATCAGCATTGGATACCTATATGACACACAGATACACATCCAGCAATGGTATGTACACCTGTGAGTTATGGTGCACAGTACATTACAGGGTTATGAATACCTGCACAGCAATGTTGTGTCCATGTATGCATTATGTTCCAGGGGGAGGGCCATCACCTAATAAAAAAACACATGCATCAAAGCCATGTATACTGTTAGTAACAAGGACTGACTACACTTGCACTGCATGCTGTTGAGCAGCACATGTCCTGCATGCTGACATGTGTGATATGACTGTTTTGCTTGTGATACAGTACCCCACCATCACCTGCTATTGTGTATGTTCTGTGATTGCTAGTGTTGTGTGTGTCTTCTTTAGGGTGGAGTGTAGTTTATATGGGCGTGCATGTGTGCATGTGTGCATGTGTGCATGTGTGCATGTGTACATGTGGTCTGAAGTCATGTTCAGGTCTTAAAGTGTGTTTCCTGTTTTCCTCTCACAGGTGCTGAGGTGGGGCTGGTTCAGTACAGCAGAGAACCTGATGTCACTGAGACAGACAGTGATGACAAGGATAGGTGTGTTGAGGCACAGGCAGGTTTGTCAGGGTTAGTTGTTGGACCACTAATTGACAGTACACAAGTCTCCACCCCATCCATGCACGCAGTCATACTGCCTGCACATCCATCATCACCATTGTCCTTAGCTGAGGGACAGTGTACGGTTGGTACTGGCCAGGACAGTATGTTATCTATGGCACATGTATCAGGACACATCAGCATTAGCCAGATGTCTGGAATGGTACCACATAGGCAGATGCCCATGGGTTCTCGTCAGAACACTGCTGGTCATCATGCCCCTGGCAGACTTGCCGCACCTCTTTCTACCACGCGCATGTTCCAGGCTGTCATGGAAGCACAGACACGAATGGAGCGGTACACCAAACAGGGGCTAAGGGCACAGAGGGCTCATTAAACCTCTGTAGATGACAGTATCCATGACCTAGCAGGTGCCATATGTAACTACACTGAGGTCATTGATAGATGTCGGGGTGAGACATTGGATGTCCTTCACAATGTTATGTCCATGTGTCAGGACAGTGCGGGACGGTTGAGAGGTCGACGTGGATGTATGTCAGCAACATCAGCAGCTGGAGGTCACTGTGGATGTCCAGCAAGTCACAGATACTTCCGTAGTGCCAGTACCAGCCCCAGCAATGTTGGGGGGGGCTTTCCATAGACCGTCCTAGCAGACCACGTGCACGTGGCTTTGGCCAGTCCCAGCAGGGACCTGGATCCAGTGGAAATATGTCAACCTCTGAGGATAGTACCCAATCTGGATTAGTACCTGATACTGTCTGTAGCACCCCTGCCAGGCACAGGTTCCATATCTGTGGCCAAAGATGGTGATCTGTAAAGCCTGACAGGTACAGTCTGTAGCTGTCTCACAAATCCCCGTATATGGCAGCCACATAGTGGAACTGTGCGCAAGCAGACACACACACATAAACCAGAAACCTAGGACAAATGAATACCCACATTACATCAACATTGGCCCATAACAGTACTCATGGCCCTCACACACACACTCACACACACATGTTGATTGTATGGCTCAGTGTAGGCCTCTGGCAAACCAACAACACACCCTGTGCATATGATGAAACCTGTGCCACCTCCTGTCATCTGTAACATTGATGCAGGAACAGGCTAACATGTTGCTGATGCACAGGGTGACTTTAATAAAGTATAGCAATGGTTGGATGTGTAGCATGTTGTCAGCAGTAAAGTGCAATGATATCCTTGAAGGTGTAGCTGAGCAGGCATGATGCATTAAAGCTGTAATTAGCAATGTGTTGTTTTCACCAGTGTTTATTCCAATTGTGTTTTGTTTGCCCATGTGCCACTTGGCTGATGTGTGTAGTTGTGTCAGCATGCATTATACAGTGGACAGTAAGTGTGGGGTGTGTGCAACACAGGTTTGCAGGTGTCCATTTGTGAACATGGTGGAGGTGCACTGTCTGCATGTACATGCATACTGTACACATGGGCAGGGTGACATGCCCTGTATTGGCCCGTGTTAACACTCCATAGTTTCTATTGGTGGCCAGTATGCATTGTACTACACACATTTTGGAACTTGAGTACGCATGTGTGTATATGACACGGGTTGACACTGTGCTGTGGGTGATGCTGTTGTTGCTATCTGTCATTGGTTTGCATTGCTAAGGTTAACACTGTCCCAGCTGCATAAGCCTTTAGTAATGCACACTGTTCACCTACAGGGTTGCATGGACCATGCTATCACAAACACAAGAAATTCTCACTTATACAGTAAAAGTGCATTAGTCTCATGGACCCCTGCCATAAACTAAATATATAATAGAAGGTGTGAAGTTGTACCAAAAAAGAGTTACATACCAAGAAGTGATAACCTCTCTGGTCAGTATCATTGGGAAAATACAATCTCTCAATAAACATACAAGGCAAGCATCAAAATACAAAATGGCAAGGATTCCAAAGACAACACTAAAGCTTTCTTTAGTGTTGTGTATAATCTACAGGGGAAATCTCAGATCGGGTCACAGTTACTGTAAATGGTCACAAAGTACACTTATCTGACTGACATTACCAATTTCTTGTCAGACAGTTTGAATGTGGATTTCACCACTCTGTCGTTACACAAGGGCCAAATTTCCAGACCTGAAGAATGTAAAACCTGATGATTCGCAAACACTCTAGTTAAAACATCTCTTTACCAAAGTCCAAACCACAGTGGCAATGGTACTGGACAGTGTCCCTAGCGGTGTCATACACAAGCTGACATATGAAGTCACCACTCACTTAAACACTCTGTCCAGATGCAGCCTGTATACAAGTTACATACTTGTGGAATGACGCACAATAATTGTGTTCACAGTCCACAAGGGTTGAGCTACAATGTCTTCTTCTTCTCCTTTCAGATGCGCTCATTAGGGGTCGCCACAGTAGATCATCTGTTTCCATTTCTTCCTGCCTCTGCATCTTGCTCTGTCACACCATCCACCTGCATGTCCTCTCTCACCACAGCCATAAACCTCATCTTAGATATTCCTCTTTTCCTGTTACCTGGCGGCTTCATCCTTAGCATCTATTTCACAATATACTCTGCATCCCTCCTCAGCACATGCACAAACCAACTTAATCCTGCCTGTCTGGCTTGGTCTACTAACCTTCAAACCTGGGTTGACCCTCTAATATAGTTATTCACCCTCGTCACACCCAGTGCAAATGTTAACATAAATTGATTAAAGGTAGAACTACAACAAATCCTGGAAACTCTCACCCTATAAGCCAGACAAATGTTATTGGGAAGGCTATGGAGCACAGCATTATGGAACTCATTAACAGAGACATTATGAACCTGCAAACACTGCACCATGGCCACTTAGGTTCTCTAAAGCCCAGATCATGGATCTCACACCTAGTAGACTTCAGGCCAGTTAACAAGGCTATAGGTGATGGAGGGGAGGTCCACACAGCAAAGCTATAGCTCACCAGCAATGCATACCCATCCCACACTCTGGTATTATACATAACCTCAACAGACTGACCATAAACGATTGTTAGATGATGAATTGACAACTGACTCACAGATGTAGAACACACAGTAACATTTGCAGCCTTCATGTACAATTCTATGCCAGAAACAAGTGGTATTCAACTGTACTCATCCTGGGACCACTCCTGTTTGGCATATAGCTTTCTTAGGTACAAGCAAACAGAGTAGGGATATGTCTGCCCATGTTTGATGAAAATGCATACTGTGGGCTATACTTTATTCTCCAGATGACATACACATCCTCCAAAAGGGCATCATAGAGACAGATACCTGGTGTCAAACTCATGCTGTAAAGCTATAAGCCAAAGAAAGCATAGTTATCAACTTTTAGAAAACAAAGTATCCCCAGAGTACAACATATTTAGTAGTCCCCAAAATGTGGAACAGGTACTAATGTATACATAGAGCCATGTGTTTAGTCATCTCTCCTTTGATAATTACATTACCAAAGGGTTTTGGAAATCCCTCTGTGGAGCACATAAGCAATAAAGGGTTTGCATACAGATCCACAGAGGTTGTTTCACACCTATAATGATTAGTCATCTTTGCCAGACTTTGCTTGCTTTGGAACAGGATTCAAATATACCTCAAGCATAAACCCTCACTCACACTCTTCAATAGAAACTGTGATGAGTGGATGTGAAACAGAAGATGTAGTCCAGGGATCACTGCAGTGGCTAAGCTTGTCACTAGCATACAGAAGTGACCTAAGGTCTGGAAAGTGCCAGCATGCTCTGGCAAACATAACAGATGTGTTCATGAAGAAAGCAGAGTACCCACCTATGAAATAATTGAGGTCACATGTATGCATATGGCTTTGCCCCACAGCTACCTTACACGTGTAATGCACATACAGTTGTCATTGTGATATGTCATACACTAAAAAAATCAAAGCCCATTCCACCCTGAACAACAGTGTCACACACTGTCAGTAAGTGCAAGATTCAAACTCTTTTCAAAGTAAATTGTGCTTCTACAATAATATGCATTTACACAACGCACTATACGCATTACTGGGATTTATTCTTTCTACAGGTATATTTGTAGGATGGTGACATCATCAGACTTGACAAAGATGAGTATACCACTTTTAAGGGGTGTGAGTATTCTCCAAAAGGCTGTTTTTCTCCCAGTGAGACACACACATGTAGCAAGTGCAGGATTCAAACCCCAAGCTAACTACATTATGATATTACAGCAGTACACATAAACACGACACAGTACACACATTATTGAGATATTGCATTTCCACAGGTATATTTGTAGGATGGTGACATCATCAGACTCGACAAAGATGAGTATACCACTTTTAAGGGGTGTGAGTATTCTCCAAAGTAATTGTTCTTTCCCAGGGAGACATGCACACAGTTGGTAAGTGCAGGATTCAAACACCTACCTAATTACAATATGACACTACAGCAGTATGCATTTACACAACACACTATACACATTACTGGGATTGCTTTTTCCACAGGTATATTTGTAGGATAGTGACATTGTCAGACTTGACAAAGATGAGTATGCCATTTTTAAGGGGTGTGAGTATTCTCCAAAAAGGGTGCTCCTCCCCAGGGAGAGACACACAGTTGGCAAGTGAAGGAATCAGACCCCTACCAAACTACATTATGTTACTAGAGCAGTACACATTTACACAACATGCTATACACATTACTGGGTTTTTACCTTTCCACAGGTATATTTGTAGGATGGTGATATCATCAGACTTGACAAAGATGAGTATACCACTTTTAAGGGGTGTGAGTAGTCTCCAAAAAGGTTACTCTCTCCCCAGGGAGAGACAGGCACACACACACACACACACACACACACACACACACACACACACACACACACACACACACAGTTGGCAAGTGAGGGGTCCTTAATCCAAACCTAAGTACGTCTTTACACTTCAGCAAGTAATATGGAGTTAAAGGGTGCAATACAGACATTACATGCTGATAGTTTGCCCAAAGGTTTTTTTTCACATTTGCTAACCTCAGCAGGCTTATCATACTAGGTGTATTGTGAGTGTATTGTATGCATAGGCCATGACCATATCATATCTGGGTTGATGCACCACATGCTGGCACACACAGGGTCAAACCGGTGGCTAAGTTCCGTCAACCCAATACTGGACAATACAGTCAGGAGGAGTAGGGTCATACAACTACAACACCAACTGCCTCACATAGACCTACAATATAAGCACCAGCAAAACACACACATAAATACACATTACCATACTTGGAAAATACAAATATCAATCTGAAAAAGAGAGAGTGTCCTCCTAAGCAGACGAGCAAGCAACATGCACCTCCAAGCACACACCAGAAAACACATAATACACCAAAGCAGTGTGCCTCACAACAGACCCTAAGGCAAAACACTATACCCAACACACTAGTAATAGGTGACTTCATAGTCAGGCACACAGATGTTCCACTCACTCGGCTGGACAAGGGAAAGGTTACTGTCAGTTGTCTGTCGGGTGCTATGATCCACCACATAACACAAGCACTTACATCACTCCAGAACAGGTACATATATGATGTGTTCTTTGTACATGTCAGTGTGAATGATCTGAGACATACCTCCCAGAACAACATGGCAAGAGATATATAGTAGCTCTATGATCATGTAGCCCAGGCTGGTATGACCCTGACCTTGAGTAGCATCTTACCTTCACCTACATGATACTGCAATATAACAGAAAGACAATAAACTTCAACAATTGGCTGAGCTTCTGGTGTCATTCAAAGGGGACCCAGTCTCTGTCTGCCTGTGATGACATGATAGACAAGCCTCGTTGCTTCGCTACAGATGGTTTGCACCTGTCACCTCTATGCTTCTGAATACTGGCCAAGGCTCTTGCTGTCCCCATATTACCTTTTTTAGGCAAGGCTCAAAGGTTCATAGGTAGGTACCAGGCTATCTGCCCTGGGGCCTATACAAGCCCAGCCAAAAAGGTACCCTGGCTTTTGCCACCCAAGAAATTTATTTTCCTGTGCCACTGTCAAGCAGAGACATAGAAGTGATCCCGGGGTGAATTTCCTATTTCCCATCCAATCATCAAGATTTTTCTTGAAGAGTGCTAATAAGGAGCTTTGTTTGATATAGATAGGTAGTTTATTCCAGAGTATGGGAAGTCTCTGGGACAGGAATCTATCCCTCTGCCATGTTCTATTTATTGTGCTGACAAGGTTTAAGTCCCTAGAGCGTGTAGTTTCATAGGTTCATAGGTAGGTACTAGGCTATCTGCCCAAGGGCATTTATAAGCCTATCCAGAATTTGTTGGCTTTCACCTCCCTTTTAAATTAGTTTCCTGGGCCTTTGTCTAGCAGGGCCACTGAAGTGATCCCAGGGGTAAATTTACAATTTCCCATCCACGCGTCGGTTCCTCTTGAAGAGAGTCAGTGAGGGGCTCTGCCTAACATAAACTGGGATTCTATTCCAGAGTGAGGGAAGTCTATGGGACAGGAATCTATCCCTCCATCAAGTCCTGTTTATTGCTGTGCTGAGGTTTAATTCACTGGAGCATGTGGCTCTAAGAGATTTGTTTTTCTTGAGGTGGAGCATGTCCATTAATTCCGGGTTGGACATGGCCTTATACGTCAGGCATAGATCACCTCTGAGCAGGTGGTAAGCAACCGAGTAGAGCTGGAGTTTCTTTAGTTGAGCTGCATAGGGCATCTCTTTGAGGCCCATGATCCTCTTGGTGAGGTACTTCTGTGGTCTTTCCAGCTGTTGCATGTGCCGATTAAGGTACATACCAAATGGGGCATTGTACTCTATTATGGGCCTAATGAGTGATGTGTAGAGGGGCACAATGACCTCTCTTGATCTAGAGGTGAACCCTTTCATGGTTAGGGGGCTAAATAGAAGGAATTTCTAACCACTTTGGCAATGTGATTATCAAACGAGAGGTTACTATCTACCTGGGTCCCCAGGTCCCTAATTACATTTTCTGTACCTATTGGATTACCACCTATGTGGCAATTCATGGGCATTTCTTTTTTCCAAAGGGGATGACTATGCATTTTTTGGCATTTAACTTGAGGCCATGGTTTTGATACCAGGTATCTGTCTCTGTAGACCCTTCTGGAGGATGTCTTTGTCAGCTGGATAGACGATTATGGCCCCCAGTTTGCAGTCATCAGCGAACTTGGTCAGTCATAGTCCTCCCGTGCTTGCCTGTACCTCAGAAAAGTATATACCGAACAGGAGGGGTCCCAGGACCGAGCCCTGTGGGATGCCACTTGTGACTGGTTTAGAGTCAGACATGGCACTCGCAACTCTGACCATGTGTGTTCTATCCGTGAGCCAGTTGGCCACCCATCTCATGACATAGGGGTTAATGTTCAAGCTGGTAAGCTTGTCTATGATGCCAGAGTGGGGAATGGTGTCGAAGGCCTTAGTAAGGTCCAGATAGGCTGTGTGGACTACTTTCCCTTCATCTATGGCCTTGGCAACTCTTTCAAAGAAGTCAACTAGGTTTAGGATGCAGGATCTGCCTTTAACAAAGCTGAATTGGGTAGGGTCCAGTGTCTGGAGGTTCCCAATGTCTCTGTTTATGAGTTTCATGATAATTCGCTCCATAGCTTTGCAGACCAGGCTGGTCAGGCTTATAGGGCGATAGTTCCCAGGTTCTGTTGTGGCACTACCTTTGTGGAGCGGGATGACTGTTGCTGTATGCCATTCTTTGAGTACATAGCCTGTGGTAAGGCTGAGTCTGAACAGTGAATTTAGGTGAGGGTTTAGTTCCTTTTGGAGCTCGTGTAAGACGCAGCCTGGGACACCATTCGGTCCCATGGATGCTGTTTTCTTAGCTTTGGAGAGGGCTGTTTTTATCTGCATGTCCATGATGTCTGGGGCTCTGCATTCTTCTGCGATGGACACGGGCCCTTTTGGGGGTGAGGGGGTGAAGTTTACACTGTCAGTTGGTTCAGTGTATGTTTTGCCATTTTAAAGTAGCTCAGAGAATATCTGACAGATGCCACCTATATTTTTGATATAGCTAAAGAAGGCTTTGTGGTTATCTTTAGATTTCGTGGCAATTTTTCTTTCGAAACTGGCCTTGATGATTTTATGAGCGATCATAGTTTCTTGCTAATATTGATCAGTGATGCCTTTCCTTTTTGGAATTTTGTTCTATTATGTAGTAGTTTCTTCCTTCTGTTGTATAGATTATTTATGGCCAGGGTCCACCAGACTGTTTTCCTCTTTTTGGAGGAGTGATTCTTGGTTTTACTTGGGATGGCTCGATCCATGCATCCCTGTAGATGCTCACAGAATGCACTTGTAAAAGATTCTGTGGATTGGATAGCATTATCCTTTAGCAAGGGGGCTTTGAAACTTTCAACTTCGATCTTGAGAAGTGTGAAGTTTGCTTTTGAAAAGTTTTTCACAGTGGTTTCCTGGACTGGGGGTGGGGTCGAGATGTGGATGTCCAGTGTGATTAGTTTATGATCTGATCTTAGCAGCAAGGGGTTTACCTCTGGTGTGGAACACTGATCCCACATGTTAGTGATGATCAGGTCCAGTATGTTGTCCCCTCTAGTGGGCATGGTGACCAGCTGTTCCAGGGCGTTTGAGTTTATAAACTCTAGGAAGCATTGGGCAAAGGAGTTTGTACTTGAGTAATTCTCCCAGTCAATGTTTGGGTAGCTGAAATCTCCTAATATCATGGTGTTTGGTAGGACCTTTATATTTTCCAGTGTTCTCAGGAATGCTGAGTGAGGGTCCTGAGACAAGGTAGGTGATCTGTAGCAGGCTAAGATCTGAAAAGCAGCTTTGCCCAGTTAGTTGCACTTGGATGGTTTCCGAGGCCTCGTGCTGTGCCACTAACCTGGAGGTGTGGGTATCCTTTATGAAAATGGATGCACCCCCTCCTTTTGTATTTCGGTCCGGTGTTTGGGGCCAAAGCTCAGAGGGATTGGGATTTCTTTAAGTGGAGCATGTCCAACAGCTCTATGTTTGACATAGCTTTGTATGTTAGGCAGAGATCACCTCTGAGTAGGTGATATGCGACAGAGTAAAACTGGAGTGTTTTGAGAAGGTATGTGTAGGGCATTATTTGAGGTCGGTAATCCTCTTTGTGAGGTATTTTTGCGGCCTTTCCAGTTGTTGTAGATGTCTTGTGAAGTACATACCAAAGGGGGCATTGTACTCTATAACGGATCTAATGAGTGATGAGTAGAGGGGAACAATGACCTCTTTTTTTCTGCATGAGAAACCTTTTGTGATGAGGTGTGCCATGTAGAAGGATTTCCTGACTACTGTGGCGATGTGATTATTAAAGGAGAGACTACTGTCCACCTGTGTCCCAAGGTCTCTTATCACACTTTCGGTGTTAAGTATACTACCGCCTATATTGTAGTTCATGGGTAAAGAGTTTTTACCAAAGGGGATGACAATGCACTTTTTGGCATTGAGCTTGAGGCCATGGCTTTGACACCAGGCATCTGTCTCAGTGAGGCCCTTTTGTAGGATGTCCACATCGTTAGTAGTTCTGATTATGGCTCCTAATTTGCAGTCATCTGGGAACTTCATTAGCCAAAGACCTTCTGTGTTAGCCTGTACTTCAGGGAAGTAGATACCAAACAGGACAGGACACAGGACTGAACCCTGTGGTAATCCACTGGTCTGAAGTTGGATTTGGAGTCTGCTACTTTCACAGTGTGGGTTCTGTCAGTGAGCCAGTTGGCAACCCATCTTGTGACATAGAGATTTATACCTAGTTTAGTGAGTGTATCTATAATTCCAGAGTGGGGGATGGTGTCGAAAGCCTTGGCAAGATCTTGATAGGCTGTGTGAACCACCTTACCCTTGTCTACGGCTTTGGTGACTGCTTCAAAGAAGTTTATCAGGTTTAGGAGACATGATCTGCCTTTTACAAACCCGAACTTGTTGTGGTCCAGAGTTTGGAGATTACCAATGTCTTTGTTTATAAGTTCCATAATGATACGTTCCATGGCCTTGCAGATCAGGCTCATCAGGCTAATGGGGTGCTAGTTCCCGGGGTCCATGGTCACTCCCCCCTTGTGTAGTGGGATAACCGTTGCTGTGCGCCATTCAGCAGGCACAAAGCCTGAGGTGAGGCTATGATTGAACATGGTACTTAGGTGTGGTGCCAGTTCGTTCTGTAGTTCGTGTGGAATGCAGCCTGGGATGTTGTCTGGTCCCATGGATGCTGTGTTCCTGGCTTTGGAGAGTGTGGTTTTTACCTGTGCAGCCATGATAACAGCAACTTTGCATTCTTCCAGTATAGAGATGGGCTCTTTCATGGGTGAGAGGGGGGTAAAGTTAGCACTGATCCTAGCTGCCAGGATGTTGGCAATATCAGTTGGGTCTGTATGATTAGTGCCATTGTGCTGTAACTCAGAGCAGATCTGAGTGTTTCCATTGAGATTCTTGACATAGCTATAGAATGCTTTGTGGTTGTCTTTAGAATCAGCGGCAATTTTTTTTTTGTAACTAGCTTTGGAGGATTTTATCAGGGATCACAGCTTCTTACTGAGGCTGACCAGGGAGCTCCTCCACTCATGGAATTTTACCCTCTTTTGAAACAGTTTCTTCCTTCTCTTGTACAGTTTGTTTATGGCAGGGGACCACCAGATTGGCTTCCTTTTCTTGGAGGATAGTGTCTTGGTTCTGTTTGGGATAGCACGATCCATGCACTCATGTAAGTGCTTATAAAGTGCAATTGTGTAGGATTCAGTAGTCGTAACTGTATTGTCCATCTGCATGGGTGTCCTGAAGATCACCACGTCTGTCTTAAGAAGCATGAAGTTGGCTATGGAGAAATTTTTTAACACGGTTTCCTTAATGGGGGGAGGGGGCAGAATGGGGATATGTAGGGTAATTAGCTTATGGTTGGATCGGACCAATGAGATGTTGACTTCAGGTGTGGAACACCGGTCACTCAGGACAAACCAAACCCCGTAACGTACACAGATAACCACAAAGTGAGCTAAATGCTACTCATTGCTAGAAGTCTCAGCCTCCGAATGCACACACCCCAGGCACTTCTCAGTATGGAGAATATTGATATCTGTGTAGTAACAGAAACATAGTTCAAGGCTCCAGAGAGCACACCAGCCCTACCAGGATACTACTCATTCCATACCTTCCACCATCAGAACCTGGATCATAGCACATAGGGTGGGGATGTATCCATATTCATCAGGGATACCTACACCTCTCTCTACATCCTCTACAGGATATGTACCCATAGAATGTTGCACAGCAGCATTCTTCCCACTCCACAAGGGTGGGGCCACAAAAGACCCTTGGCATTTGCGCTCTATGAGCCTGATGAGTCTGATCTGCAAGGCAATGGAACCAATCATAATGGAAGTCAACAATAAAGACATTGAGAACCTTCGCACAGTTGAGCACACCCAGTGTGGCTTCATCAAATGCAGATCTTGCCTCCTGAATTGGGTGGATTTCTTTGAGACAGTTACCCAGGCTACAGATGATTGAAATGGCTCCACACAGCCTACCTATACCTTGCTAAGGCCTTTGACACCATTCCCCAGTCAGGTATCATAGATGAACTCACCAAACTTGGCATGAATCCATACATCACAAGATGGATTGCAAACTGGCTCACAGATAGATCCCACAAATTAAGAGTTGCTGGCTACATGTCAGACTCTACACCGGTAACAGCTGGTGTCCCCCAGGGTTCAGTCCTGGAGTCCCTCCTGTTTGGTATAGACTTTTCAAAAGTACATGCCAACACAGGAGGGTTGTGGTTGACTAATTTTGCTGGGAACTGTAAAGTGTTTGGCATAATAGATTCCCCGGATGACACAAATATTCTCCAGAAGGGACTCTATGAGACAGATGTGTGGTGTCAGAATCATAGCCTCAAGCTGAATGTGAAAGAATGCATAGTAATCCCTTTTGGTGAAAACAAAGTACCCACAAACTACCACATAGGTGTTACCCCCTAAAAACTGACAAGGTAATAAGGGATCTGGGGACACAAGTAGATAGTCATCTTTCCTTTGACAACCATGTTGCCAAAGTGATTAGGAAATCCTATGTGGCCCACCTAATCAACAAAGGGTTTGCATCAGGATCAAAAGAGGTAGCGGTGGTCCTATACTCTTAAGTCATCAGACCCATCATTGAGTACAATGCACCATTTTGGATGTACTCGACTAAGCATATCCAGCAGCTGTAGAGACCATAGAGGTACATCACCAAGAAGATTACTGGCCTCAAACAGTTGTGTTATGCAACACAACTGGTAAAACTAAATCTGTTCTCCGTTGCTTACCGCCTACTCTGAGGCACACTCTGCCTAACATACAGAGCCATGTCCAACACATAACTGTTGAACATGCTCCATCTACAGATAACAAAATTGAGTCACACTACACACTCCAGGCATATGAACCTCATCACAACAATGAATACAACATGCTTGTGGGATAGAGTACCATCCCAGACACGTGCCTTACTGTGGAACAGAGTCCCAATGTACATCAGACAGAGCCCCACGCTCACACTCTTCAATAGATACCTTGATTAGTGGATGGGAAACAGACAATTCACACCAGGCATCACATCAGCAGCCCCACTAGAAAGGGGCTTAGGGTACTTACTATTAGAACTAGGGCTTAGGAGACTACCCAATGGGGTGGTGAAAGCTGCACAACTTGCCTAGGCTAATATATGCGTTTGTGAAGATAGTCTACTACATACCTATGAACCTATGTGACAGGTACATGTCTACAGACAGTAGATGGGTACTTCATTGTACAGTCATGTTTTACAGCAGGCACACGCACCACATACACTGTAATGCTTACAGATACTGGTGGCTGTTATGTACAGTGGGTGAGATGTGCACCTCATGTCTTTTGTGCCATTGGGATGTGTGCTGGGTGGGACAGTTCTGGATGGCTCCCTGTCATGGTCACCCTCTTACACACATCTCTGCCCATCCATCTTTGGCTTATTATACTGTGTTCCCCCTACATATATATAGGTACATACGTAGGTAATAGGCTATCTGCCTGAAGGCATATATTAGTATGGCCAGAGTGAGCAGCTATCACCACACATGGGATTAGTTCCCTAGGCCTTTGTATAGTAGAGCTGATGAAGTGATCCATGGTGTGACAGTTCACTTTCACATACACTCATCAAGGCTTCTCTGGAAGAGTGTCTGTGAAGGACTCAGCTTAATGTAGGTTGGGACCCTGTTACAAAGCAAGGAAAGTCTGTGAGATAGTAATGTATCCCTCCAACATGTTCTATTTATTTTTGTGATGATGATATCCCTAGCATGTGGCATAGTGAGCTTGGGTTTACTTCAGACAGAGCATGTACATCAGTTCTGCATTGGACATGTACCTGTCTGTTGGGCAGAGATCGCCTGAGTAGACAGTATGCAACAGAGTACAGATTGAGTTAACTTCAGTTTTGTTGCATGGGGCAACTGTTTGAGGCCAGTAATCTTCTTGTTGAAGTACTTCAGTGGTCTTTCCAGCTGCTGAAGTTGCCTAGTCAGATTCATCGTAAGTGTGCCGTGATACTCTCTGATGGGTCTGATGACTGATGAGTAGTGGGAACCTCCTTTGACCTACATGCAAAGACCTCGGCAATTTGTGGGAACACATAGCATGATTTTCTAACCACATTGTGAATGTATTTCTGGAAGTAGAGATGGCTATCCACGTGTCCATAGATCCCTTATTATTATCTCCATATTTAGGGTGTTGGCACCTATGTAGTATTTGTATGACTGTAGCTCAAGGACATAATTTTGACACCACATCTGTCTGACTGAGACCCCTTTTAAGGATGTCTCTGTTGTCCCAATCATCGACTCTGACAACCTTTTTTCAGTCATCCACAAACTTTGCTAACCATAGCCCTCGTGCGTTTGCCTTTATTTCTGAAAAGTATACACCAGACAGGAGGGGTCCCAGGACTAAGCCATGGTGGATAGCAGTTGTTACCAGCTTACAGTCCAACAGGGAGCCCACAATTCTTACCTTGTTGGATCTATCTGTGCCCCAGTTGGCAATCCATCAGATGACATACATGTTCATGCACACGTTGTTGATTTTGTGGATAATGATATGTGTGTGGGATGTTAGAAAAAGGCTTTTCAAGGTCAATGCTGGCCATGTGTAGCCCATTTCTTTGATGTATGTCTTGGGTAACTGCCTTCAAAACTGTTTAGCAGATTTAGGGACCATCATCTGCCAGTGACCAAACCAAAATGGGTAGGGTTGGGTTTTTGTAGGCTCCCAATAGCTCTGTTTATGAGTTCCATAATGATGGACTCCATGACCTTGGCTCCCAATAGCTCTGTTTATGAGTTCCATAATGATGGACTCCATGACCTTGCAGATCAGGCTTATTAGGCTTATAAGACAATAGTTCCCATGGTCTGTTGTGCACCACTTGTGGAGTGTGCCAAATGTTGCTGTAACCCATTCAACAGTGTCATAGCCTGTACAGAGTGTGAGTCTCAACAGATTGTTCAGTGCAGGGTCTGTTTGTTTTGGAGTTCACATATGACACAGCCAGGGAAACCATGTCATCCCATAGACGCCATGTTTTTAGGTTTGGATAGAGCTGTTTAACCATTGTATATGTGATTTCTGGGTTTTCACAATCTCCAGGTATTGTAATGGGCACTTTTGTCAGTGAGAGAAGGGTAAATATATATGAACCTGTCTGACAAGATGTTGGCAATGTCAGTCATGTACATGTATTCATTTACACTTTGCACTGACTCAGAACATATATGAGCTTACATTGATATTTATGACATAGCAAAAGAAAGCTTCATGGTTCTCTATGGACTCTTTGGCAATATGTTTGGCAGAACATGGCTTGGATAATGTTAGGAGTGCTCATTGTTTCTTGATGATACTGATCGGAGATTTATTGATCTTCTTTGGATTTTCACTTTCTTTGAATAACTTAAGTACTTGTAGTACATAGTTTGATTATGACAGGGGTCCAATATATTATATGGGTCTGTTTTTATATCACTGTGTGTGCAAGACAGGATTGGTGAATAGTGACAAGTGTCTGGAGTAAGAACCATTATAATGTCATACTTTTGCAAAGGGAGGTAGGCCAGCCACTGTGGCTCAGCTCACCAACCCTCCACTGGTTGCCACACCAACATCCAACACCTCTGGGACACAACCTGGCAGTACTGTCTCTGCAGCCCCTCCACTACCTGGCCCATGCATATCAGGTAGCATTTCCCCAGCTGCTTGTGCATTGGAGGTGGTGACTGCATCACCCACTAGGAGCTGTCAGGGATGGTGCATGATGTGATAGAAGCTGGCATTGCTGCCCATCTCAGCTGTCTGGAGAAGTTGTTCCTTAGATTGCAAAAAAAGACTCCCATGTCAAGCAATCTCACAAGGAACCAGGGCAGGGACAGTTATGACAATTCTGGGAGTGAGGATTAGATTTTCACTGTTCCCATCTATAATGGGCGTGCATTTCCAATGTTCCCTACCTAGATCCCAGTCATGTTGTCCTCAAATATTTTGTGTCCAACATCTCTGTGTCTGTCTTGTTTGTCAGCTTTGTCTGCATCTACTTCTTCAACTACCCTATCTCCCTCATCCTGAGAATCCTATGTCCCTTCCCCAACATTCCTCTCGTTTTGAAGTACAAAAAAATGGGAACCTGTTCCACAAAAATTTTGTTCCAGATGTTCACATATGTGTCTTCTCGACACTTGATTTAATCCAATTGGCGATGCAACATGATTGCATTATAATCACCTATCTGTGTTGTGGTGACAGTCCAAATTCATCCAATTTTCTATCCATGTTCACATTACAGTGGTAAAGAAGTGGATAGCTACAGTTCTTTCCTAAATTCCTCCTGCAAATTCCTTTATTGCTTACCATTTGCTTTTTCCCCTGCTCACCCCCCATTTTACCACTTTCCAAACTACCACATTTTCACACCTTAAATCTGATATAAAATAGAAGCATGCACCACACACGTAGCCAGAAATGGCCAATAATAAAACCTTCACTTTTTGTCCTCTGCATTTGCACAGAGCTTGGCATCATGCACCAGTGCCGATCAGTGGTGAAAGGCTCTTCATGTGTTATTGGAAAACCTGATGAGTTTTTGCCATCGGCCGTTCTAGTCTGGTTATCTCCACACAATGCTGCTTAAACTCCCTTTGCTAAAGGAACACAGTGTTAAAGCAGAGTAAAAGCAGTACTTTGAAACATTTCCTCTGACATTATTTAGAATGTTGAATGTAACCAATTGCATCTTCCTATGTGGAGAGTTGATATAAATCACTTGACTGAAGATTTTTGTGACAATAGCTTCAAGGGCTCAAATTTAGATGCATCTCACATCATTTCTTAGGGTGATGTTATATGTGTATGATATATTTAATTACCCACATATTAAAATGTTCCACAGTTATACGTTTTCAAGGAATTATATTAATTACTGCCCAAAACATGAGTATCTGAAGTGACATGCATCCCCACTATCACATATTTATTTTACCTTGTTCTGCTTGTCATAAGCCTCTTGTCTCTCTCCTAAGTCTTCTTTACCCTTATATGTCAGCCACTCCATGCTATATAACATGTAATGTTAATAATGGCAACAGACCAAAAAATGACCATTAATTTTCCATTAAACAAAACACTGTTAGGTGCATGTTCATCTCTCCTTCTATTCATCCCATCACTCCAACCCTTCTGTGATGCCCCTCCTCTAGGTCAGTAGTCAAGGAGCCTCAATTCACACAACTGACACTGGTGAGGGACGTTCATTTGGAACAAAAATAGATACATGCAGTATTTTCAGATGCAGCTCTTTACACAAAGCACAATTTCCCTTGAGAGCACACAGGGAACAAACTCAGTCCTGGGGCTGAGCTTCTCTCTCTCACTCTCTCTCTCTCTCTCTCTCTCTCTCTCCAGGCCCCCAGATAAGACTCCCCACTGACACAGCTGTAGAGTTGAGTCCTCAGTCAAGTGTTCCAAGTCAAGTGTTCCACCACCCTCTTTGTGAAACCAGTTCTCTGTGTCCCTGCTCCAAGTAGCTGACACACACAGTCTTTGATATTTGATTTTTTACACACATACACGCACACACACACACACACACACACACATACACACACACACACACACACACACACACACACACACACACACACACACACACACACACACACACACACACACACACACACACACACACACACATATACACGCACGCATGCACACACATATGCGCGCACACACACACACACGCACACATATATACATGCACGCATGCACACACACACACACACACACACACACACACACACACACACACACACACACACACACAAGGGAAATACTGGCACAGATTTACCAGCTATGCCCCATCTGCACAGACTATAAGGTAGATACTGCCTCCAGAAAACTCCAAAGCCAGCTACTCTAAGGCTGTTATAAGGGTACCCAATTATACTGAGTAAAATTAATACTAATACAAATGGTGGTGTTTGGCCAATGCAGTAAGGCTTTCAGGATTCGCCACAGTGTCACCAAATAAATATAAGTACTCTCAAAGATTAAAGTATTCTTTAAAAAAAACAGCCACAATAAAACGTTTAAATATATTTAATAATAAATAATAAAAGAACTTGAAAATAATAAATATTCATTTACAATAAGTACCTGAGTTTCAATCACAGGAAATATTAAAAATAACACAGATGGATAGATTCCCACAGATACAGAAAATCAGTACTTAACCAATCTCACTATATTTTCCTGAGTGATCTAAACAATTAAAATTTCCTGGTTACTTAGTAATGCAAGGCAAGATGAAATGGGTGAGTGATCCTTCTTTGTCAGGTTTCCAAAAGTGACTGCTCTGCTGAGAGCTAAGTGACATCTCTCACTAATATCTAAATATCATTTCAGTGCTGGCTATAAAAATCACATCACATCTGGTCATCTGACTGCGGTTCCCACACTACCCCCTTTCCTAGAAACTGAACCAAAATCTAGCACATATATGTTACCGTGCACACACATAGAGATTTGCTGAAATGTGTTATAGAATCTGGAAGATATAGAACCTTTTCAAAAACTTCCACCTTTCCAGTGTAGCAATTATTCTATCCCTAAGAACAATACAGTAGGATTCCTTGTCCTGGTTTTCACAGATATTTTGTCTCTGGCTGCAAGATACAATATTTATGGCCTAAACCAGGTAATTTAATTTCAGAATATTTTTCAAAGTTAGCTAGACTGCAAATAGCCTCTTCTCTTCCAGTATCCTCTGTTACAATATATTCATTTCCACAGTTACAATACAGTCTGTCATACAGGTGTATTCTTTTTCTGTCCAGTAGGACCCACTGCTGGTACATTTTTAACGTAAGCAGATTTATAAATATATTTTTCAACACAAGCATCTGTACAAATCAGCTGATATACAAATTACATATCATTCTTTACAAAACTCCAGCTAGCTATGCTGGCATATGTTACACATCCACTGCTTTACTTCTCCTGGTATAGCTAGCAATACCTCACATCATCACATTTCTCCCCCCTTTGAAGACTCAAGTTAGTTTTTCAAGTGACCCTTGAGAAACATGGCTTGAGGGACATGAGCCTGTCTCGGAACTCATTAACCATACCTTGTCTTAATAGCCCATTCTGCATTGGCATTGCTGTTCCCACTACAGTGCTGCACTGTAATATCATATGCCTGCAATCCTAGGTTCCACAGTAATACCTTGACATTATGCTGTCTGGCTCGATGTAACCATGTCAAGGAATTGTGGTCTGTAATTACATTGAATTTCCTTCCATACAGGTACGTTTAAAGTTTCTGCAGTGCCCATAGTATAGCTAGACATTCTTTTTCTACTGCTACATAACATTCCTCCCTATAGTGGAGTCTACAGCTGAGATATACAATTGGGTGTTCTTCTCCATCTGAGAAAACCTGGTGAGTGCAGCCCCCTCACCATGGTTCAAAGCATTCATCTGCACAACAAATTCTTTGCTGTAATTCAGACTGGCTAACACAGGGGATCATCCCAAAGCCCCTTTACGATTTGGAATGCCTGCTCACAGGCTGGGGTTCACACTACATATCTGGCTTGTTTTTCCTCATCAGATCTGTGAGGAGAGCAGTTGTACTATAACTGAGAACAAATTTTCTATAGTACCCTGCTGTCCCCAAGAATGCTCCCACCTGTATTTTTGGTAAGAGGGGTAGGCCACACCTCCTCCTGATCTTACCACTCCCCACTCTATATCCCAGGTAGGAAACCTCTGGCATACTCAATTGACACTTACTAGACAGGTCAGCCCTGCCCTTTGCAGTTTGCCCAGGACCTCCCTGACATGCTGAAGGTGCTCATGCCCAGAGTGACTGTAGATGGTAATATCATACAGTTAAGCAAGGGTGTAATCTCCTGCTCCTGCTAGGATACAATCTACCAGCCTCTGGAAGGTTGTTGGGCATTTTCATTCCAAAGTGCATCTTTGCAAACTCATATATTCTGAAAGAAGTCATAAAGGCTGACTTCTCACTAATGGTGGCAGTCAGCGGTCCTACCAGCAGCTCTGGGTTAGACCAGTAGTGGTAAGATACTTAGCCCCACCCAGTTTCAGTAAGGCTTCATCTGTCCTAGGCATGGGAAAAGCATCTGACTCTGTGTGACTATTTAGTTTTCTGTAGTCCACACAGAACCTGGTGCTGCCATCTTTCTTTGGTACCAGAAGCATTGGGGATGCCCACAGACTGCTGGACTCCTGGATTACCACCAGTTCCAACATTCCCTGTATCTCCTCCATCAGAGTCAGTTTGACTCACTCAGGCACCACCCTATAATGGGCCTGATTGATAGGCCTTAGGGGTCCTGTATCCACATGGTGCTGCACCAGGTGGAAGCAGCCAGCTTTCCCAGTGAACATGCCCCCAAACTACTGTAACAGTGCTTGGATTTCTTGAACCTGAGTAGGGGATAGCTGCTGGGAGATTGTTACCCCTTTCACTGAGGTGTCGGCCTGAGCCTCTCTGAAGAGATTTGTCACCAGATCCCCCTCAGACTCCTCCTGTCATCTACTGCAAATATTCAGCACCAGAGCCCCCCTATCATGGTAAGGTTTCATTATGTTAACATGGTACAATTTGGGCCCCTGCCTCCTGCCTAGCAGGCTTACCATGTAGTTGACATCACTGACCTTCCTTACCACTTCAAAAGGTCTCTCTCAAGCTGCCTGCAGTTTATTGTGTCTGACAGCAATGAGAACCATAACTTGCTGTCCCGCAGCATACCCTAAGGCTTAAGCATTACTGTCATACCAGAACGTTTTCTACTGTTAGGCTCCTGTTAGGTTGTCCTGGGCCAAGCTCATGAGCTCCCTAAGCCTTGTTCTGAGGTTTAGGACATATGCCACAACAGACTCCTTGTGGGATTCACAGTAACCCTCCCATTTATCACAAATCAAATCTAATGGTCCCCTCACAATATGCCCATACAACAACTCAAAGGGTGAAAACCCTGTGGATTCCTAGGGTACCTCTCTGTATGCAAATAGCAGATGGGGAAAATATTTACCCCACTCTCTCTCTCTCTTAAACTGCTCATAAATGCCTGCAGTATGGTCTTTAGTGTAGAGTTTAACCTCTCCACAAGACTATTAGTTTGGGGGTGGTATGGGGAGGTCTTTAGGTGCTTCACCCCATAAGACACTCACAGACAAGCCAGGAGGTCTAATGTAAAATTGGCACCCCTGTCAGTTAGTATTTTTCTCGGGAAACCTACCCTGCTGAAAATCTCTAACAAAGCATTTGCCACCTTCTCTGCCTTGATGGAGGACAGAGCCACCTCCTCTGAGTATCTAGTTGCTTAATCTTCTACCACCAGGATATACTTCATCCCTGTGGAATTTGGGATAGTCAAAAGCCCCACAATATTCAAAGCAACCCTCTGAAATGGCTTCTCAGTCACAGACAAAGGCATCAAAGTAGCTTTTACCTTGTCTCCTGATTTGTTTTCTTTTTAGAAATGGTCACAGTTCCTGCCATACCCTGTTACATCCCTTGCAATTTCAGGCCAGTGAAAATTCTGCATAATTCGTCTTTTGGTACACTTTATGCCCATATGACCTACAAAAGAAATGTTATGGGCTATGGCTAGAAGTGCCAGATGATAGGCTCTGGGGGGTCTACTTTAATTAAATGAAAGTGGAATCCATCAAATATGAATCTGTTGACACATAAACAGTGAAACGTGGAAATGTCGAACGCACTAAATAGCAAAATCAGAAATGTTGAATTGTCATAGTTGGCCCATCTTTGGTATAGCTCCGTAACGTAAGTGTATGATAGTTACGGACCTTTGGTTAAGGTGCGGGTTAAGGTAAGTGCATAGGTAGGTAATGTATGTAAGGTTTAGTGTAGGGTTTTGTTAAGTGTATGTGTGTGGAATATTTACTTTGTGTGGGTATAGTTCTGTAGGGTAAGTGTGCGGTAGTTATGGACCTTAGGGTTAGGTTGGGGTTAAGGGTAGTGCATAGATAGTTGTGTATGTGGGGTTTAGTGTAGGGTTACAAGTGGGGTTTTGGTGCTTTCATTTAGGGTTAGTAGTAGGGTTTTGGTAAGTGTATGTATGTATGTTTTGTTGTTGTGTTTGCATAGGTAGTATGTTACGGGTGGTGGGGTTGGCCGACTATTGTGATTTTGATGTTTACATTTCACGGTTTTGCGTGTTCAACGTTATCGCATTTCGCTATTTATGTGTTGACTGATTCGTATTCGATGGATTCCGCTTTCGTTTAATTAAAGTAGACCTGGCTCTGGGTGCTACCAACTGCTGTATTACGAAGCACAAAAATAGAAGAAGGGAGTCCAAATACACCACAAAGCAGGTATTTCCAAACACAAGTTTATTGAATCCAAACCGATTAAGCACTTTCGTCAGCAAATCTGACTTCATCAGAACTGCTGTATTACCTCAACCTCTAGCCCTCCATTAGGGGTCTAGTCTCTATACAGTAACCCTTTGTTCCAGTATACAAACTCCTCTTTTCATTGAGGATCAGGTGACTTCCTAGCTACCTCTCTCAAACCTCATATTGTAGGGTCAAAGAGCTGAGCCTGTCTTAATTCTACCTTTTTTACCCTTCCCAGCTCCCCTTCCACAAGAAATCTGGCATCCTTTGACAGTGGTGCTTCACTTTCAGCCAGGGTACTACCACTCCCCTTTGCCCTTGCAGTCACTCTTTTCCAAGTGAAGATCAGTACCTACCAACAGCTGTGGCTCTCCTTTAGGCTCATTGCTACAGGGTAGCTCCCTCCTTGATATAGTCACCTCACTAGTTTCAAGTGCTGGGTCTTTCTGTTTCTTCCCAGGCTACCTGCTCCACATGCTTGTCTCCGACCCTGGATGCTTGTAACTGGATGCATACAAGGTACTGCATTATCAAAATCATTCCCTATCAAGACATTTGCAGGGATATCCTCAAACATACCTACTTGTTTGCTTCAATTTCCACCCTCCAAGTCAGGTGACCTCTGGCCAAAGGCATTTGAAATAGGGTCCCTCCCAAAGTTCTGACTGGAGTGGACTGCCCAAGCAAGTACTGCTTCTTTTTAACCACTGTTGGCTTCACAATGGTTATGTCAGAGGCTGTCTCTTTTAGCAGTGGTCTGCTTTCCATCCACTAAGAAAGAATATAAACTCTGGTAATAGTCTGGTACCCCTGTTATTTTCAGAAAACTTACCATTGGTATACTGTTATTCTCACTTGCTGGCTCCACCACCTTGTTTCCATGGGCATCTGTATGTGACATGGCCCCACTGGTTGCATTTAAAACATCTAACCCTTGATCTTGGCCGCATAGCTGAGCTAGTGGCTTCCCCTGTTACTGGTGGACACTGTTGGGGTGGTTTAGACTGCCCAACATGGGTTCCCTTACATCCATGTACAACACTGGGCATCCCCTTCTTATGCAGTGATGCCCTGCTTGCTAAGTAGAGATCCCCCTTTTTCGCCAGCTCATCTGCAGAGTTTCACTTTCGGTCTGCTAATTTGATTCTCAAGCAAAGTTCTAAGGGCTTGTTCTATCACCAAAAGGTTTGCCAGCCTTTCAAAAGTGGTGCCAGACACCCACTCAGCCCCCTATGAAAATAAGTGCTTAACTCAGCAATATAATCACATAGGGCTGGATTCACAAAGGCTTGCATGGAGTCTAAGAGTAGAGTAAGACTCCAGACAGCCAATATGTCTGCCGAATGATCCAGGAACAGCTGGCAGGGGCGTGCATGAGAGCTCCTAAAACTACTCTTGCATGGACAGTGTTAGGTTAGGCAAATTACCTCCTTTTCTGCCGAAAGCTATGCAAATGAGGTAAATTTGCGATCCAGGAAATACTAACCTGTCCGAGTAAGAATAGTGTTATTTGCAGAAATGTACTCGGTTGGTAAGTGAGTACCGTTCTGCAAATAGCAAAACGGAGCTATGACAGCTCCAAATAAAGGATGCATCCAGTTGAGGAAGCATGCCAATGGCCAAATATAAGGCCATTGGCATTTTTATCCATTGCAAAATAATAAAAATATTTTTTTTCTCTGATCGCCGATGTTTAAGCGTAGTGCAGCGCCACGCAAATGTGCGGCGCACTAAAAACCTGAAAAAAAAATAAAAGCCAAAAACAAGGATTTTATTCAAAATATTCATCTGCCATGCAGGTGAATGGCAGGCTGAAGACAATATGGCTACTGAGTAGTGGTTGCTAAGGGGGAAGCTCAGTCTGACAGATGTAACCAAGCATTAGTAGGCAATCCTATGCAAATGAGTATAAGGATAGTGAATCCCAATTTTCCCTGCCATGTGAACCATGTTCCTAGAGTGTAAGAGTAGGATTAGGGGAGTAACAGAGAAGAAGACAGGTGACATCATGAGGGGGTATGTATTAAAGACTGTCAGCTCATTGGAGTAGAGTGGCATGTGTTTGCTGTGAGTTACTCAGGACTGGAAGAGGTGTGTCTACAGTTGTCTTAACTGAAACCCAGAAAACAAAGGTGTACGCCGTGGATATCAACCAAAGTTTCTTGCAAAGCTGCATACACTGTGTGTGCGTGCCTGTAAACCCGTCTAAGTCTGTGTGCATGTGTGTGCACCTGTGTAAGCCTGGGTAAGTCTGTCTAAGCCTGTGTGCACGAATGTGCACCTGCCTAAGCCTGTGTAAGCTTGTGTAAGCTTGTGTCCGCATGTGTGTACTCATGTGCACGTGTTTGCACTTGTTTGTGCGGCGCTGCCCCCTGTGGAAACAGAAAGGGAAAAGAAAGGAAAACAAGTAGTAGGAAGTTAACCAAGAAGAACTAGCACAGCTGCCAGGTGAAATCAATCAGAATCAGCCAATTACAAAGGCAGTACACTAGCCCAGCCCAGCCCAGCACTTAAAACTCTGCAAACAACATTCCCCCATGTTTTTCTCAGAAACACTGCAACACTGCAGTCTACAAAGAGAAGTGAAAACTTAAAAAGCTTAACTGAGACAAAAAAATGTTAGGGGCTGCCATTGCTATTATAAGGCAACATGTGCAAGATGCTGAGGGTGGTGCCACTGAGAATGCAGCTGAGCAACCCACAGTGAGGAGACGGAAAAGAGTGTACAGACCCCAGGTAACCTACCAGGGGCTACATGAGCTGGAGATAGTGGAGCGCTATAGAGTAGACAGAGACCTCCTGCAGCAAATTGTTGAGCTGTGCAGGCCACGCCTCACACACAGAAACAACTGCGGGGAACCCATCCCAGAGGAAACCAAGGTATGTGTTGGCCTAAGAATACTAGCAACAGGTACCTTCCAGAGTCCAACTGGTGATATGATGGGGATTCACAGGCATCAGCATCCAGGGTACTGCACCAGTTCCTGAATGCCATGTCAGCACATGTCGGTGATCATGTATATTTCCCCAATTCCCATGAGGCAATGGCCAGCAATATGCATCTCTTCCAGCAAATAGCGGAATACCCTGAGGTAGTGGGTGCAATTGACTGCACGCACATACACATCAAATCACCAGCCGGTGAGTGGGCTAGGGCCTACATCATCCGCAAGGGCTCCCACTCCATCAACTGCCAGGTCGTGTGCGATGCCCAAGGCATAATACTGAATGTGTGTGCTGGCTGTCCTGGAAGCTACCATGATTCCCATATCTGGCATCTGACACAGCTGTACCAGACATTTGCCAATGGAGACATCCCTGACGGTCACCTAGTGGGGGATGCTGGATATGCACTGGAGCTGTGGCTGATGACACCCATCAGAAATGCACACACACCTGAACAAGAACTCCATAATGAAGCACACGCACAAACACGAAATGTAATTGAGCTTGTGTTTGGGATGCTCAAGTCACAGTTCCTGCGCTTGGACACATCCGGTGGAGCCTTGCAGTACTCACCAACTACATGTACCCAAATTGTCATGGGTTGTGCCATGCTACACAATATGATCCTGCAAAAACAGCTGCAGCAGGAACAGCATGGGGCAGGGACAAACAACCCCCCACCATTGCCAAGGCCTGCACAGGCAGAGCATGACTCAGAGGAGGAACAACCTGAGCCTGCCCCAGTAAGCAGAAGGAGGCATGCCCAGTATGCCTTGGCCTTGGCAAAGAGGCAATGCATAGTACATACACTGGCGAACCCTGGAAATGATACCTCTCTCTGACTCACACATAAAATAAAAGGGATGCCTAACTTGACACTACCTGTTTCCAAACATGTATAGTGAGTGTAGTATGTGCATCCAACATAGGCAGCCCTGCAGCACCACCTGAGGCATGATTGCCATGTTTTAAGCAATATAAAGCAGTGCTAAGCAGCTTTCACTAATATTTAGTATATGTAAATAAAATTGCCCATGCTAACTAGCACAACGTTGGGCAACATTGAGCAATATTGGGCAAGGTCGGGCAAAGTTGAGCAAAGTCAGGTAAACATGCTCATATTTGCTTTACTGTTCCTTAAGCAGTCTGGTCTGCCCAGCATGAAAATAAAAAGCAGTGATAGGGCTCAAACCCAGGATACTATGCACTATAATCACAGTACTGAACCACTAAGCCATGATAGCATTTCAGTGGCACAGACACAGCAGGACAATTGTACACTAATGCAAGCACAAGGAAATGCTGTATCATGCCCCTAAAGAGGCATATGGGTAACATCCCCCATAGGCCTATGCAGACAGAGAACATCAGGACAGGCAGTGTGATGTGGGTTGTGTAGGCTATGAAGTCGCAATCTAATATACATGACATTGGACGCTAGGATCTGTAGCACAATAGTATGCCTCAAGCCAGTACAATAGGCAACAATACAGACTGAAATGGTGTACCGTACATAGCAGTGCAGGCATAGCAAATGTGTATAAGTGTCAGGTGAATCCCTCATCCTATGTACATCCACAGTAACAATCAGGTGTGCCCCCGTGTAGAAATGTTCAAATAATAGCTGTCCCCCCTGTATGTAGAAATGTTGATAAGTCTATGCAAAATGTCTCATGGAAGCCCTGCAGGCACAGCATGATCCCTCTTGATCTATGACACAAAGGTGAGCCCTGCTGTAAAAACACAACTTGATTTTCCATGCACATATAGTATAAATGTCTATACCGGGAGTGCTCACACATTTCATTCAGCATCACACTGAAAGGTCATACTGGGCATGCTTACACACTTAAAGAAATGAAGCAAATGTCAGGCAGCAACATACTGAAAGGTCATACTTGGCATGCTCACACACTTAGGCTAAATACGGATGTGATAATAAGGGATCTATGGACAAATGTCGATAGTCATCTCTACTTCCAGAAACACATTCACAAAGTGGTCAGAAAATCATGCTATGTGTTCACACAAACTGCCAAGGTCTGTGCATGTAGGTTAAAGGAGGTTCCCACTACTCAGCAGTCATCAGACCCATCAGAGAGTACCACAACACACTTGCGATGAATCTTACTAGGCACGTTCAGCAGCCAGAAAGACCACTGAAGTACCTTAACAAGAGGATTACTGGCCTCAGATAGTTGCCCCATGCAACAAGGCTGAATGTAACCCAATCTGTACTCTGTTGCATACTGTCTACTCAAGAGATCTCTGCCCAACAGACAGGTCCATGTCATGGTTACACTCAGATCTGTTCTGAGTTACAGCTCAACTGCACCAAATATACAGAGCCAACTGATATTGCCAACATCCTGGCAGATAGGATCAGTGTTAACTTTACCCCCTCTCACCCATGAAAGAGCACATCTCTATAATGGAAGACTGCAAAGTTGCTGTCATCACAGCTGCACAGGTAAAAAAGCACTCTTCAAAGCCATAATCACAGCAGCCATGGGACCATATAACTTCCCAGGCTGTGTAGTATCTACTTCCCTGAAGTAAACATTAACATGGAAAGTCTGTGGCTACTGAAGTTTCCAGAGGACTGCAAACTAGGAGCCATAATTGTAAACACTAAAGATGTGGACATCCTACAAAAGGGCCTCACTGAGACAGATGGCTGTTGTCAAAGCCATGGGCTCTAGCTCAATGCCAAAAGGTGCATTGTCATCCCCTTTGTTAAAAACACTGTAGCCAAGAACTACAACATAGGTGGTAGTATAATTCACACTTAAAAGTGTGACAAGAGACCTTGGGTCATAGGTGGACAGTGGACACAACTGTGATAATCACATTCCCACAGTAGTCAGGAAACCCTCCTATGTGGCACACCTCATCACAAAATGTGTCTCATGCAGAATAGAAAAGGACATTGTTCCTCTCTAGTCATCACTCACTAGAACTATAATAGAGTACAACACCACTTTTGCTATGTATCTCACAAGACAACTACAACAACTGGAAAGCCTGCAGCAATACCTCACAAAGAGCATTAGTGGCCTGAAATAAATGCCATACACAGACCATGTCAAAATGCACCATCTGTACTCCCTTGCATATTGCCTACTCAGAGGTGTTCACTGCCTAACATACAAAGCTATGTCAAACACAGAGCTGTTGGACATGCTCCATGTAAAACACTCACAATCCCTCTGACCTTTGGACCCAAAACCACGAGTGAAATACAAAGGGAAGAGCTCTACCCATTTACCTTATGGATACCCACATCTTCAGGGTAGTGGCACACATGAGGCCTTGGAGACCATGCAAGTGTAACTAACATTGGGCAAAGCTGCTCATCAGATTGTAGCCTGCTACAGATCATGTGCCTTGTCTCAGGAACCTCACTCAGTATTCCAGAGAACAGTGGAAAACATAAAGGTCCTATCAAACATCATTATATGAGGAGATTACAACTACCCAAACATTGAGTGGGAGAATTACTCATGTACAACGTCCTTTGCCCAATGTTTTATAGAGTTTAAAAACTCTAACACCCTGGAACAGCTGATCACCATGCCCACTAGAGGTGACAACATACTGGACATGATCATCACCAACATGGGGTACCGGTGTTCCACAGCAGAGATAAATCCCTCGCTGGTAATATCAGATCATTAAGTAATCACACTGGACATCCACATCCCGCCCCCCCACCCAGTCAATGAAACCACTGTGAAGACATTTTCAAAAGCAAACTGCACACTTCCCAAGACCAAAGTGGAAAGTTCCAAAGACCTCTTCCTGTATGATAATGGTATACAATCTGCAGAATCATTTACAAGTGCATCCTATGAGCATCTATAGGGATGCATGGAACGAGACATCACAAATAAAACCAAGATGCACTCCTCCAAAAATAAGACAACAATCAGGTGGTTGTTGGCCATAAATAAGTTAGACAGAAGGAGGAAACGAACACATGATAGAGCCAACTTCACTAAAGGAAAGGCATCACTGATCATCATTAGGAAGAAACAATGATCGCTCATAAAATAATCCAAGGACAGTTTCTAAAGACAAATAGCCAAGGAATGTAAGAATAACAACCACAAAGCCTTTGGTAGCTATACCAGACATGTAGGTGTCAACTTCCAAATATGCTGTCATCAACTGAAAAATGGAAAGAAATACACTGAACCAACTTTCATTGCCCACATCCAGGGGAACAAGTTCAGTGTAAACTTCCCCCATCACCCCCAAAAGGGCCTGTGTCCATCACAGAAGGATGCAGAGCCCCAGACGGCATGGACATGCAGGTAAAGACAGCCCTCTCCAAAGCTAAGAACACAGCATCAATGGGACTGGATGGTGTCCCAGGCTGCGTCTTACACTAGGCCCAAAAGGAACTACACCCTCACCTACATACACTGTCCAGACTCAAGCGTACCACAGACTATGTACCCAAAGAATGACATACATTAACAGTCATCCAGCTCCACAAAGGGGGTGCCACAACAGAACCTGGAAACCATTGCCCAATATGTCTACACAGCCTGGTCTACAAAGCTATTGAGCAAATTGTCATGGAACCCACAATCTGAGACATTGGAGACATCCAGACACTGGACTCTACACAACTTTGCCTTGTTAAAGGCAGATCCTGGCTCCTAAACCTAGTTGACTTATTTCAAACAGTTACCAAGGACATAGATTGAGGTGAGAGCAGTCTACACAGCCCACCTGGACCTCACTAAGGACTTTCTACACCATTCCCCACTCTGTCATCATGGACAAGCATACCAGCTTGAACATTAACGGCTATGTCACAGGATGGGTGGCCAAGTGGCTCACAGATCAAGCACACATGTTCAGAGTTGCGGGTGCCATGTCCGACTCCATGCCAGTCACAAATGGCATCCCACAGGTCTTGGTCCTGGGACCCCACCTGTTCAGTAGATACTGCTCAGAGGTACAGGCAAGCACAGGAGGTGTATGGCTGAACAGGTTTGCAGATGACTGGTAACTGTGGTCCATAATTGACTCTACGGCTGACACAGACATCCTCCAGAAGTGTCTTACAGAGACAGATACCTGGTATCAAAACAATGCCCTCAAGCTGAATGCCAAAGAATGCATAGTCATCCCCTTTGGGTAAAACAAAGTGCACACAAATTACCACATAGGTGGTAATCCAATATGTACGGAAAGAGTCATTATGGCCCTGGGGACACAGGTAGATAGTAAACTCCCCTTTGATGATCACATGGCCAAAGTGTTTGGACATTCCTTCTATGTAGCCCACCTAATCTCACCTAATGTAACCCAGTATGTATAGTCTGATGATGTCACCATCCTACAAATATACCTGTGGAAAGAATAATTTTCAGCAATGTGTGTAGTGCGTCATGTAAATGGGTACTCCTGTAGTATCACAAAGTAGTTAGGTAGGGGTTTGAATCCTACACTTGACAAGTGTTTGTGTGTGGTCTCCTTAAGAAGGAGCAATTGTTTTGGAGAGTAGTAAAACATTTTAAAAGTGGTATACTAATCTTTGTCAAGTCTGTTGATGTCACCATCCCACAAATATACCTGTGGAAAAAAGGTTTTCCAGTAATGTCTATAGCGCAACATGTTAATGCGTACTCCTCTGGTATCATGAAGTAGTTAGGTAGGTGTTTGAATCCTGCACTTGACAACTGTTTGTGTGTGGTCTCTATGGGGAGGAGCAGTCATACTGGAGAGTAGTAAAACACCTTAAAAGTGGTAAACTAATCTTTGTCGTCTGATGATGTCACCATCCTACAAATATACCTGTGGAAAAAAGTCCTCCCAATAATGTGTATAGCGTGTCGTGTTAATGCGTACTTATCTAGTAGCATGAAGTAGTTAGGTAGGGATTTGAATCCTGCATTTGACAACTGTGTTTGTGTGTTGTCTCCTTGGGGAAGAGCAACCATTTTGGAGAGTAGTGGTAAACTAATCTTTGTCAAGTCTGATGATGTCACCATCCTGCAAATAAACCTGTGGAAAAGAACATTCACAGTAATGTGAATAGCAAGTTGTGTTAATGTATACTCCTCTAGTATCATGAAGTAGCTAGGTAGGGGTTTGAATCCTGCACTTGGTAACTGTTTGTGTGTAATTACCTTGGGGAGGAGCAACCTTTTTGTAGAGTAGTAGAACACCTTACAAGTGGTATACTTATCTTTGTCAAGTCTGATGATGTCACCATCCTACAAATATACCTGTGGAAAAAAGAGCTGCCTGTAATGTGTATAGTGTGCCGTGTTAATGTGTACTCCTCTAGAATCATGAAGTAGTTAGGTAAGGGTTTGAATCCTGCACTTGGTGAGTGTAGTGTGTGACACTGTTGGTCAATGTGGTGGGGGTTTTGCTTTTACTACTGTATGACATATCAGTATGCATTGCACATGTGAGGTAGCTGTGTGGCAAATACATATACGTACATGTTACCTCAATTATTGCATGTGTGGGAACCTTGCTTTCTCCATGAACACAGTTGTCATCTTTGCCAGACTGTGCTGCTGCTTCACAGACCTTAGGTCACATCTGTATGTTTGTGACAAGGCCGCCCACTGCAGTGATCCCTGGTGTAGGTCATCCATGTCACACACACTGATTACGGTTTCTATTAAATTGTGTGAGTGAGGGTTTATGGGCGAGGTATATGTCAGACCTGTTCATACGCAGCAAAGTCTGTCAATGATGACTATTCATTATAGGTGTACAACAACCTTTGTGGATATGCATGCAGACCCCTTATTGCTTATGTGATCCACCGAGGGATTTAAAAATACCTTTGGAAGTGTGATTATCAAAGGAGAGATGATGCAACAGTTGGTTGCATGTACACATCGGTACCTGTTCATCATGTTGGTGGCTACTACCTATGTGGTATTGTGGGGATACTATGTTCCGTAAAGGTGGATGACTATGCTTAGTTTGGCTTATAGCTTTACAGCATGGGTTTGACAAGAGGTATCTGTCTGTATGATACCCTTGTGGAGGATGTGTGTGTCATCTGGAGAATGCATTATAGGCCACAGTATGCATTACCAGACGTGGATGGACATATCCCTACTGTGATTGCTTGTACCTAAGAGAGCTATATGCCAAACAGGAGTGGTCTCAGTAATGGGTGCAGGTGAATACCACTGGTTACTGGCAAAGTATAGTACCTGAAGGTTCCAAATGTTTCTGTGTGTCCTACATCTGTGTGTCAGTTGTCAAGACATCATCTAACGATCGGTTATGGTCAGGCTGTTGAAGTTATGTATACTACCAGAATGCAAAACAATGACAGATAGTAACAGTATCACCCAGAGCACAGTGTTGAACCATGTCATACACACATGTGTAGTCAGGTTCTGAAATGTGTGTAGTACAATGCATACTGGCCACCAATAGAAACTATGGAGTGTTACTGTGTAATACAGGGCATGTCACCCTGCCCATGTGTCCACTATGCATGTACATGCAAACAGCGCACCTCCACCATGTTCACAAATGTACACCTGCAAATCTGTGCTACACACATCCCACACATACTGCCCACTCTCTAACACATGCTGCCAATACTACACACATCAGCCAAGTGCACGTGGGCAGACAATACACTATTGGAACTAACCCTGGTGTAAACAATACTACATTGACAATCATAGCCTTAATGCATCATGCCTGCTCAGCTATACCTTCAAGCATATCATTACACTCTACTGCTGACAACATGCTAACATTGCTATACTGCTATAAAGTCACCCTGTGCATCAGCACCATGGTAGCCTGTTCCTGCATCAATGTTACAGATGACAGGAGGTGGCACAGGTTTCATCATATGCACAGGGTGTGTTGTTGGTTTGCCAGAGGCCTACAGTGAGCCATCCAATCGACATGCATGTGTGTGTGTGTGTGTGTGTGTGTGTGTGTGTGTGTGTGTGTGTGTGTGTGTGTGTGTGAGGGTCAAGAGTACTGCTATGGGCCAATGTTGATGTAATGTGTGCTTGTATGTGTTAGCCCTAGGTGTCTGGTTTATGTGTGTGTGTGTCTGCATGCACACAGTTCCACCATGTGGCTGCCATATACAGGTATTTGTGGGACAGCCACAGACTGTACCTGCCAGGCTTTACAGATCACAGTCTCTGGCCATGGATACAACAAGGTATGTGTTGGCCTATGTGTACTGTACCTGTGCCTGGCAGGGGTGCTACTGACACTATCAAGTACTAAGCCAGACTAGGTACTATCCCCAGAGGTAGATGGATGTACACTGGACCCAGGTCCCTGCTGGAACTGTCCAGAGCCACGTGCACATGGTCTTCTAGGACATTCTATGGACAGTCCACCCCCAACATTGCTGGGGCTGGCACTGGCACTACGGTAGCGGCTGTGACTTGATGGACGTCCGCGGCAACTGCCAGCTGCTGATGTTGCTGGCATACGTCCACGTCGACGACTCAACTGTCCTGCACTGTCCTGGCACATGGACATTACATTATGGAGGACATCTAATGTCTCTCCCCAATGTCTATCAGTGACCTCAGTGTAATTACAGATGGCACCTGCTAGGTCACAGATACTGTCAATTATGGTGGTGTTATGTGCCCTCTGTGCCCTTAGTCCCTGTCTGGTGTACTGTTCCATACATGCCTGTGCCTCCATGACAGCCTAGAACATGCGTGAGGTTGTAAGACCTGTGGCACGTTTGCCAGTGGCATGATGAGCAGCAGTGCTCCGACGAGAACCCCTGGACATTTGCCTATGTGGTACCCTTCCAGACATCTGGGTATGGCTGCTGTGTCGGGATGCATGTGCCATGGATACCACACTGTCCTGGCCAATGCCAACTGTACGCTGTCCCTCAGCTAAGGGCATTGGTGATGGATGTATTGGCAGTATGACTGTGTGCATGGATGGGGTGGACACTTGTGTACTGTTGATTGGTGGCCCAACGACAGACCCTGGCAAACATGCCTGTGCCTCAACACACCTATCATCATCATCACTATTTTGCTCAGTGACATCAGTTTCACTGCTGCAGTGAACCAGCCCAAAGTCAGCACCTGTGAGAGGAAGACAGGAAACATACGACCTGTACATGATGTCGGCACACATGCACACATACACACATGCACACATGAACACATGCACACATGAACACATGCACACATGCACACATGCACACATGAACACACACACACATGAGCACATGCACACATGCACACACGCACACATGCACACTTGCACACATGCACACAAATGCAATCCTCACTAAAGCACACACACACACACACACACACACACACACACACACACACACACACACACACACCACCAGCAATGCAGAACATAGTCAATAGCGGGTGATGGTGGGGTACAGTATCACAAGGCAAACGGTTATATCACACATGTCAGCATGCAGGACATGTGTTTCTCAACAGCATGCAGTTCGGTTGTAGACAGCCCTTGCTAATAACAGTATATATGGCTTTGATGCATGTGTGTTGTTGTTCAGTGATTGGCCTCACCCTGGAATGCAATGTGTACATGGACACAACATTGCTGTGCAAGTATTAAAAGCTCTGCAATGTCCTCTGCACCATCACTCACAGGTATACATACCATGGCTGTATGTGTATCTGTGTGTCACATAGATATCCATTTCTGATTAGAGTGTCTGTGTCTTTAGCAGATAATTGTGGACACAGGTTTAGCACATGCATGCTATGTATACACACAGGATGAGTGGTGCATGTATACCTGATGGAATACCATTGTTCAACATAGCCATTGTACAGTGGTTATGGCAAGTGTAGGACATATTGTGGACATGCCAGTGGCAGCCATGACATAGCATGTTACAACACAACTGCAACATCAAACATCACACATACACAGTGTGTGTCATGTAACCTATACACTCAATAGCATTACAAGGCATATATGTGTCACCTTGTACAAATGGTGATTGCTATGCATATTATGTATAGGTGCATATGTTTGCACACACACAACACTGAGGTGCATAGCAGTTAATGCTATGTGTAGCACTGTGGTCACTGTAACTGGATGGGGTGTAGTACCATGAGCCATCATCATGCAGCATCATGTGGTCACTCAGGGCTACTAATTTGTTGCAGACAGGCACATACCATGCTGTACCGGAACTGCAGTACCATGGCTACATTAACCGTTTCACAGCCAGTTGTTACATGGGTTTGTAAGGTGCCCAACAGGGGGCATTGCCTAACATGAATGTGTTATGTGTTGAAGAGTGCTGCACAGCCACATGAGAGGCATCTACCCCTCAGGTATATTATGTGTGCTGTGTGGATGACATTTGGGATACTGTAGTGTGACCTTACAGCAGGTGTCTGAATATGCCATGTGTAGCATGTTAACGTGTACTGCGTATGACAAAGTTGTGTATGTAGTGTGCATGTGTATCGACTCTGCCTATCCAATGTTCACTACAGTTTTGCCACAATTGTGTGGGATGCTCTGTGTATTGTATGTGTTTTAGGCACCTACCCACGTTACTGGGATGTGCATAGTCTCACAGCAAACATGCACAACATGCATTATGCGTAGGTGTGTTATGTGTACATGGCCTACACCTCACCTATGACATGCACATTTAATTAGCAATATTAAATGTAGAACACACTCACCAGCATGGGTCTGCTGCCTTGCTGTCACACCAGGGGACCTACAAGGATATGAGACAGTTTGTCAGTGGCAACAACTGTGGCATTGCTACTGTGTGTTTGCAATCTTACAGTAGTACAACAGTTGACAGTCACCGGCCTACATATTATATTCCTAATTATTAGTATTGCACAGCACTAGGCACCACAACTTCTAACTACACAGTACACATCTCACATAAGCATGCTCTACCAATAGAGGTAACAGTAGTCTACAGCTATGCCATGTTACTTGCATGCTCCGTGTCAACGTGCTGGGTGGCTCCCGCCTCCATGATGATACATGTTACTTGTTGTTGTTGTTATTGTTGGCTAGGAGCCACCAGGCTCAGGAGCAGCTCCTCCACTCTGGTGAGGGGGGGGGGGGTGGATGGCTATCCCACCACCTGTGACAAGCTGTTGTCTGCAGATATCAGATGCACGCTGCCGGACATGTCTAATTAAATCACTGCAGTGATGGCGTTCCTGCTCATATGTCCAGTTATGCATGCCTATGTCATTTAACCTACGGACAAGATCTTGCCACAGAGCAGTCCACTCATGCTAGTCCTGGCTGGTTCTGGAGAAGAGCAGGGCATAGTGCTGCACCAGGCTTGTCATTATCTGTTCCTCCTCTGCCGTGCTATAGGTGGGATTATGATGGTGGGCCATGACCCTGGAAGACAATGAAACAATATGTGTGAGCAAGTCATGTGGCACACGTAACATTCAAAAGTACAGATATCAATTAACTGCCATATATAGCAACCTATTGGCTGTCAGAGGATACACACTTTCAATACCACATATCAGTTCTCAACTCACAACTGCCTGACAGTGCCTGGCACAGTCTATATATCAAACCATGGTTTGCACAGCAACAAAGATAAACCAGTATGTAAGACTATACAACAATACATGGCACACTGTATGTGACACAATGCACCACCTAGCCACAGGAGGTATATATCAAGCTAATGCATCAAGAAATATGTAATCCATTGCAATGATTGTAAAGTCCAGTTACTGTATTACCAGTATACCACACTAGTCGTTGATGGCAACCCCCTGCCTAACATATGTGCACATTTGTTAATATAGGTGGCATACTGCTGTACTAGACTATACATGTTGCTAGATATGCACTCATATCCTGTAACACCCATATGACTGAGGCCATGGTACAGGCATACCCACACACACATCAGACATACATACCAGACACAAAGGTATGGAAACCCAGATGACCTTTACCTGTGTACCATACAGTACTGTGTGTCAGTAGTTACAAAACCTTATGCCTGAGGTATGTAATCTGTGAGGACTACAGGGAAGACACAAAACAGTGGTTCCAAGAAATGTGGACATACACCATACTGTGCTGTTTAGGCATACAGCTTCAGGTAGTATTACAGTTCATACAGGAGTTGGATTCACCAGCAGTAACACTCAATAAGCATACATGTACTGCTTTAGCCTACAATGGGACACCCCAGTTGACAACAAGGGACTACGTCAGACCGTATGGCATACTGCTGTTTCTGCCTAGCAATTGCATACACATCTTTTGCTGGGATCACAACTAGGACACATAATACCATGACAGAAACAGTTTCCCACTAAGCTATCACACATATACAGAACTCTGACACATTCACCAACACATTCACCATCACACTCAGTCAACCTCACATAGCAATTATCGCAACAAGTACATGTGGGTGTATATCGCTTCATAGGTAGGTAATAGGTTATTGGCCCTAGGGCCTATAGAAGTCTAGCCATACACTACCCTGGCCTTTGACACACAGGTAATTACATTTCACATGGCTCTGTCAGGCAGAGCCACAGAGGTGATTCCCTGGGTGTATTTCCTATCTCCTATACAATCTTCAGGATTATTTATGACGACTGCTAATTAGGAGCTTTGTTTGCTATGGATAGGTGGTTTGTTCCAGAGTATGGGATGTCTCTGAGATAGGAATCTATCCATCCAGCATGTGCTGTTTATTGTGGTCAAAAGGTTTAGGTCCCTAGAGCATGTAGCTCATAGGGATTGTGATCTGTTTATGTGGAGCATGTCCAACAGCTCTGTGTTTGACATAGCTTAGTATGTTAGGCAGAGGTCACCTCTGGGTAGGTGGTATGTGACACAGTCTAGTCGTGGTTTGTGAGACGGTCTGCATATGGCATCTGTTTGAGGCCGGTATAACTCTTTGTGAGGTATGTCTGTGTCATTTCCAGTTGCTGTAGATGTCTTGTGAGGTACATACCACATGGGGCATTGTACTCTATAATGGGCTTTATGTGTGATGAGTAGAGGGAAACACTGACCTATATTTCCCTGGATGACACACCTTTTGTGATGACGTGTGCCACGTAGACAGATGACATGACTAGTGTGGCACTGTGATCATCAGAGGGGAGACTACTGTCCACCTATGTCCCATGGTCTCTTATCACACCTTCGGTGTTAAGTAGACTACCACCTATGTGGTAGTTAATGGGTACAGAGTTTTTGCAAGAAGGGATGCCTATGCAGTGTCAACATTGATCTTGAGTCCATGGCTTTGTCACCAGGCATCTGTTGCAGTAAATATGACCCTGTCTCTCTTTCTCTCTCTCTCTCTCTCTATATATATATATATATATATATATATATATATAAATATATATACACATACATATAAACATCCATTGGTGTAGATATAGAGATACTTATAGGCACATATACAATCCACCTTTCATGGTGGGGATATCAATTATGCGAAGGTTGTGAGGTATACAGTTATGTCATAATATTGCACAGTGTTGTGCGGAATGCATTGAAGGTGATCTCAGCCCATGTAGCTTTAGTAGGCCTCACTGGCTGCAACACTGCAGACCTGACGAATCATACCCACAACGTTTAACCACCACATGTCATATACCAGCACTGTATGCTGTCTTGTTTGCCACACACTACAACCTACATAGAAATATGCACATAACAACCTTCAACAACATATATATGTCCACCATTCACTAACAGTTGCAGTATGTCCTTTGCTCTATGCACATGTACAGATGCTAATATATCTGACACAGACAGATCTCTCCGTATGTGTGTGCCATACACACACAAGGTACACACTGTTGCAAGTTTGTGTACCTCACGGCTGACCTGTTGGGCCTTGCTACAACATGAGCAGGTGTCACATGTGAGCACACAGTAATATTAGAGGGTGTATATATAGCTGCAAATGCTAGATGAGCATACTAGCCTGGTACAGCTGTTGCCAATGCTAAGCCACACATTAATATGACTATCATGCATTTGTTACTCTGTCACATCCATGTTTATATAACCGTATGCGCTACTCCCCCAAACAGGCATTGTACACACTAGTATACAGAACACAGATAACATGGATCAGATGTTTGACATTTAATGCTGAACTAGATATGTCACAGTCATATCCCACTGCACACAGCTACACATTCATTTCTCCATGCCAGTAGTTATGCAGGGCATCTGTGCATTGATACGTACTGCTGCCACATATGGATGATTCAAACTATGTAGAGTACTCTTCATAAACATCTACTACATGCCAGTAAATACATAGCTGTTACATACCTTTCTTTTGTATGTGTTCGTATTTGTTGGTTCCGTGTGTTTTGTAATCTTCTTTGTTATATCTTGATATTTTTTTTCCAGGTATATTTGTTTTTCAATATACTTTTTTTTTCAATATATTATTTATTTTTCAATATATTTTTTTATTTTCAATATATTTTTTTTCAAATATATATTTATTTTATTTTTCAATTTATTTTATTTTCAATATATTTTGTTTTTCAATATATATATAATAACTCTGCTGGTGAAGCACTATTCTCTTGTGCCATAGCCAAATTATGGAACTCACTCCCACCCACAATTACCTCTGTACCATCATGCACCAACTTCAAAACTTTATTAAAAGCACACCTAAAAACATGCTGGCTATGCCCTTGCAACTCCCACTCTAATATCATCCACCCCATCCAACTACTACCTTTCTTTCACCTCCACTAACTACCTTGATGATAGCAAGCTCAGATGCTCATAAGCCTAGTACTTATTATACAGCAGGAACTTCTCATTGTTACATTTGTTAATGCCTGTTATGTACTTCACAGATAAAGATTCTAGTTGTCTACTGATGTACTATGTTCTTCATCTGTAAATATATTGTAAGTAATTTCTGTGTTAAATTGTTAATCACTATGTAATCCAATGTAACTACTGTCTGTTCATTTTACTGTGGAGCTTTTCTCCCCGGGCCTCCGCTGAAAATGGACCCACGTCCAGTCGGACACTCCCGGTCAACAAATTTAAATAAATAAATATATATATATATATATATATATATATATATATATATATATTTTTTCTTTTTCAATATAATTTGTTTTTTCAATATATTGTTTTGTTTTCAATATATTTTTTTCTTTTCTTTTTTTTCAATATATTACTTTTTCTTGCGATATATTTTTTTGATCTTTTTTTCTGCTGCTGCTGTTGTATGCATCTGCATCTGCATCTGTGTATCTCTCTCTCTCCCTCTCTTTCTCTCTCCGTACCGGCAATGAAATGATTGCATGTATGGACAGCAAGTTTAGCCTGCTTTTATAGGTATCTGCACATGTGCATGTGATGGCCTCTACACCAATTGGTGGCCACCATTTGACAATTGCATGCAGCCTGCTGTGTGGTACTTGCAGTACTCACTGTCATAGCAACCCAGTGCTATAAATTGCTAAGTCAGGTAGGCGTAGCCCTTTCAGCTTTCCAAAGTGGGGCCCATGCTTGTTTGCTGTGGACACCGTTGTGTAAGTCAAAAGGTTGGTATACTTCTTATAACTGATGCTAGGGGTGTAGCCAGTGATTTGAATGTTGTACTCAGACCTGAATGTTGCCACTTCCAGTACACAGTTGACAGTGGAGAATTGTACTCACCCTTACAAATGCTAACACAACATACATGGGAGTATGTAGTTTCTTTTCTACAATTAGCTGCCATACATACGTAGTTATTGAGATGTTTTCATTTGGCACATGAACTGTTTAGGAACTGCTATACTGTGGATATTAATGTACTCATATCTGCACAGTTTGTGCTTTTTCTTCTGTTGACATTATCACCGGATGCTCATGACAACTGGGCAATTCCAATACTGAGTATGCCTACCTACATCCTTGCTGGACCTTGAACACACAGGTATTTCGTACATTTGGGTGGGGATTGTCCTGCTATGATACTGTGTGGGGGTTGTAAAGTGCTGCTGTAACATTATTTACTGCTAGAATCAATCTAATTCTCTTTAATTAATTGTGATAATTCTCTTATCACAGTCATATAATGCAATTCCACAACAACTGCTGGTAAAGTTCCACAGAACAGGTTTTGTGTTATGGCATTCCTATCTTTCCTTTACATTCACTCATTCAGATGCATGATATATCTATTTCAGCAAAAACCTGTTGGATATCTACTGTGGCTTAGTGGTACTTCATGCAGTCTAGTGTGTCCAAGGTCTGGGGTTCGAGACTGACAGTGTTGTATTCTTTTGCTGCTGAGCAGAACAAGGGCCCTCACATGAAGGGTGACTAAGGCACTTTTAAGCAGTTGTAAGCGTGTTTGCATGTGTTTACACGAAGCTTAGCAATACTTAGCTAAGCGCACACTCGTGCAAACCTGCTAACTACTGCTTAAAAGTGCTTGCTCCCGCTAACTCCTGCACTCATTTCTTTGAAAGAAAAGAAAATGGAGAGATAGGAAAGTGGTGAAAAAGGGGCACAAAGAGAGAAAGACAGTAGGGTAAAAAGCTAGGGATGTGCAGGACAGGTGTAGGGAAGGTCCATAGCTGCCCATTTCTTTAACAGCAACAGCTGTGCATATACTAGAAATTCGGAGTGAAATTTGAAACCTGCCACCCCTGAGAGAGGGGTGAGGACAACAAAGTATGTTGTACTGCCAAGTAAATATCAGTTTATCTGTCCAGCAGACATGTGTGCAAAATGGGCAGCTATGTATGGGGCGTAATTTTTTTGTGGGAGCAGATTGCCCATTTTTTTTTCAGGTGAGAGTGAAATGTGGGGTAGGGGAAGTAGGTATATTTGGGGAGGTAGGTTGAGGAAGTAAACAGACAAGACAAACAAGATGCATACAGGGGTGGAATATGACACATGGGGTGGGTGAACATCATTGTCGAGGAAGGATGTTTGGAAATCACAAGCCCATGAGTCCACAGATGGCAAAAGTGGAACTAAGATCCCCACCCATGGGCAGTCACCATTGCACCTTCACAGCCCAGAGGGTGGCTGTGCTGGGGGCTGTGTAGGAGGGGCAGGCTCACCCATGAGTCACGCCACTCTTGCCTCAAGCTGGCGTAGAGGATCAGCGACTGAACACTGGATCTCCCTACGCACCACAGCCCGGACCATTCGGAGAGTGATAGGTGGCTCTCCTCCGGCCACGCTTGCATGGGGGTGATGAGCCTCATCCCCTGCAGTACTTTCTCCCGAAGGTGGCACAAAGCCAATGGAGGAGGAGGTCCCGGGCTGGGCACCGGACCTGCTGGTGCCAGGTGCCATCGCCAGCTGAGGTGGGACAGGTGGGTCCGCTGGGACCTGCCTTCCCATATGTTCTATGTTTAGGAGGATATGATGACAATATGGGTTAGTAACAGCCAACAACATTCCAAATTAGTTGTAACAGCATGCAGTAATATTCCCATTAACCCAACACACCAGAGTTCCAACAGTTGAACAGCAAGCATAACACATGCATATATAGAACAACAGAGGACATTCCAACAGCATGCAGGATTGATTGGTGGCAACAGGCCACCCCGATTTTGGTGTTTGAACAGGACACATACATCAAAGTAAATGCAGATATTTATGAACCAATAGGACATATGTCCCAACAAATGTTTTGAGATTATATATACCCATTCATGTGTGGAATTTCATTGTTTATGCACCTACAGTAGGGTGTAAATGGATACCTCCATTAACATCTTATATGTACTTATAGTTTACACTACATTCCTATTGACTACAGGTGTATATCCCCTACATGTATTATTACACTAGGCAAAGTCCATTACGTTGTGAAATGGGTTTTGCTAGTTCCTTATATACCTGACCTGTATCTGACATGCAAACTGTCCAGGATGCAGATGTTACTGCTACGTATTTATATATTTTATTTATATTTATATGTCTACATATCTGGATGTGTTCAGGTGACATTATCAGTTATATTTCTACAGCCCCCTACATTTCTAGCAGCACACTGAAATTTCTGGGGAACACATTAACAAGCTACTCGTGTGCCAGAATTACCTATGCATGCCAGCCATTAACCAACAGTTGAGGACTGTATATATGTTTCACAGCTACTGGCACTCCCTTCATCCACTTTATATGGGCCTGCCCAAGTGTGGGTTGACAGTGCTTAATACAACAGTACTATTTATATAATGCAAGAGTACAACAACATTTTGAAGTTAGTGACACAGGCACACTCCAGGAATTATACCTTTATTAATTACATTACACACTTTTCTAGAGGCTTTCTCATTTATTTGACATTACAGTGCATGCAGAAGACATATTCCAGATGTATTATACCTTTATTAATGGGTTACAACACTCTTTTTAGGCTCTCTCACTTATTTTATGTATAAGTACATGCAGAGAAATTATTCAGGACTTATTATGCCTTTATTATTGGGCTACAACACTTTTTTTCAGGCTCTCTCACTTATTTTATATAACAATACATACAGAATAATTACTAACCTGCCTGGTGGCGCAGTCTTAGCAGCCTATCTGCATAGGCTTGCTGATTCACAGCACGGACACCTGCAGCTGTGAAGTAAATAAAGGGATATTGAGACATACCTGTCCATAATATAGACTACAATAGCAATTCTTACATACTGCATTCCATGGCTACCTACTCAGTAGGGGGGCATTTTCATTCCCATGGGCCTCCTGTATGCATGGGTTCAGTTGGTCCTGCTTGTGTCTCTTCAGGTCAGTGTAGTGGTGTCTGACCTGCTCACCAGTCCGAGGGACGCCTGTGGCACTGGTGAGATCATGTGCTAGATGGTTCCAGGCTTCCACTTTGTACTCAGTGCCTTGAAACTGGCCCTGCAGGAGTCTTGCATCATGATGATGGACGAGGAGCCAAACCATAACTTTTGACTCCTCAATGCCCCACCATTGCGCTCGAAAATGAGAACCCTCTCCAGCACCGGCCATTCTGACTGCAGATGGTAGCTACAGCCAGTTATGGCAATTATTCCCGCCTATGGTGCTTAAATATGCCTCATTTCCCGCACTTATTTGTGATTGGCCGGTTTTGAAAAATCTCAGCTGAGTGCACACCTGCTTAGCACTGAGTAAACTTTGATTAATATATATATGTATGTTGACAGTGCATGAACAGCGAAAGCTGTCATGGCTTAGTGGTTCAGTACTGTGATTATGGTGCACAGTATCCCGGGTTCGAGGCCTGTCATTGCTTTTTATTTTACTACTGGCCTGACTGGCTAGGAGGTGTGGCTGTGTTTAGCCGACTTTGCTCAACTTTGCCCACTGTTGCTCTATGTTGCCCGACATTGCCCGACATTGTGCTAGTTAGCGCGGTGCGCAGCTTCGCACAAACATGTTTTGTTTGTGCTAGTTGGCGTGATGAGCAGCTATGTGCAAAGCCATTGCGCTAGTTAAAGCAGTGCTTAGTTATGGGCAATTATTCTTAAATGTGCTTAATACTGGTAAATGTTGCTTAGCAGTGCTTCACATTGCTTAAGATAGGTTACTTATGCATTCATTAGTATGCATGACCATTTCACCTTCTTATATATATTTAAAATATCATTCACTACTACATAGGCCATTTCAATGCATTTTACTAAAATTTAAAAGGTAAATGCCAGGAATTATTTTTATGCACAGATTTCCTACAGAACATGGGAAGGGGAGTGGTGGGCCTCAAACCAGGAATGCCTCCTCTTTGTGCGAAGGCTCTACCACTACACTATTGCTATTTGGCTTAATTTGCATATAAGTGGTTTATTTTCCTCTTCGATGTCTAAACTGCTTACTGTGGCTAAGCAATGGGCGCACATGTGCAAATACAGGCAGCTATATCGGGAATAATAAAAAAAAATTGTTTTACATTTTATTTCAATTGTACAGGGGTTTTGAATGTGGGGGAGTGTAGTGTTGGGGATATACACATTTGAGCAGACTCGCTCATATCTGGTGACATTTGCAGATTTAGGCACTTGCAAGGGCATGGATATTTGGACTGCTCGGCAGTCTGACATGCCCCCTGCACTTGTGCATGCTCCGTGTTAGCCTTAGAGTTGACGAAGCGTGCCCTCATGAATATGCATGGCGTGCTGACATCATACTCTTAGGCTGCCGTTTCCATGTAAGACTTATTTAGTCTTACATGGAGGATTACTGAATCCCAGCCATACACTTTCATCTGCCTTGAATCTATGCTCACAAAACTTTTTTTCTGTAAGCTTCAGGTGCTAACTTAAAACATTCCAATAAACATTGTTTAACTTTATCATAGTTTAAGCAATCAGTATCAGACAATTTAGAAACAGCACTTTGCCATGGAGTAAGGGGGTCAGGAACCTTACCCAGAGCCCTTGGTCAACAATATACTGTTTACATACTCTTTCAAATATATGAATAAAACTATAAAAAATGATCACCCTTTGTAAATTGTGGAAGAAATGTCCTGACCTTTAATGCTTCTGGGGTTCAGTTATTCCCTTACCCATTCTATCCATGACCTTGACAAAGAGTCAGCTTCTCCCTTACATGTTGGCACTGCTTCTCATTTTCTTCAGCCTCCAAAGGCTGCAGTCTCTCATTTTCTTTGGCCTATATCTTCCATCATATAGATATAGAGATTTTGGTTTAAATGTTATAATAATGGCTAGGATTTTATGTGATATTGGCCGTTAGCCTAGTAATGTCCTATGACACTATGAATATTGCAAATGTCAATGTTTCTGTCATTCACATTTGCTATTTTGAGGTGTGGAAGTAAGGTAGCCTTACAGCAGTGTATTCCAATCTGTAATTTGAGGTAATGTAGTGATGGCCACTTCTGCCATTTGATTACATGTTCCTTTCATAACAGCTGTAGGAATATGCCTCCTGAGTACTATTCACATGGGATGGTGCTATGCATATACTGTTTCCTTAGTGAGGCATGTGTTTTTGTTGTGGAGTATATCAACATTCTACACAGTTCTCATTCAAACATCACAGTGAAATTGCATTATGGCAAAGGTAGGCATTTGTATATGTACCATCATGAAATGCTATGTGACATACAGTTCTAATCACTAAAGATCAAACTTCAGTGATCAAATGCTTAAACGTCTGAATATTAAAAAAATAAATAAATAAATAAAACAAAATATAAAGTGTTTAATCAGGGGGGCAAGCCCCCCTGCACCCCCCCCACTCCCCCCGCTACTTAAATATACCAACTCCAAGATCGCACTTCAGTGTGCTACAGTGCAGAAATGGAAAATTTCCCATTCCCTACACATACACAATCTTGGAGTTGGTATATTTAAGTACTGGTGGTGTGGGGGGTGCAGGGGGGCTTGCCCCCTTGCTTACACACTTTAGTTTTTCTTTTTTTTGTTTTATTTTTTTTTTTAATTTTTTAAAATATTCAAATGTTTACGCATTCGAATATTTAATATAGACCCTTGTAATGCTGCAATATACACAAACATATAGTAAGTTCAGATTGACTTGCAACCTTTGGGAATTCATTGTATACACAATTGTGTTGTTATTCACAAGGATTATTCATGTGTTGCCCAACAACATTGTGTGACTGTCAGCATTTGTGTCATTAACTGTTCTGCATTTGTAATGTGTCCATATATGATATTAGGATCCTCACACATACACACACCTTTCTAGTGATAAACATATAGGCATATGATGTGCAATTTATTTAATGACATGAAATAAGGAAGAGTTGTACGACTGTGTTAACAGTTCCTTGTTTGGCATGTGCTGCATGCCCAAGGTTGTATTTGGAAGTGCAGTCACAAATCATATGTTAACAAAGTTTGAAATCTTAAGGGGATACACAACTAAGCACAGAGATTGTTGAGGATGGCACAACCCATACCCAACCAGAAAAAACACAAAACCTGCTAGTTGACAGATTTGGATACAACTTCTCCCACCTTTCCCCTCTGTTCATTACCCCAAAGTATACATGCAAACATTACTCATTTTATTTTCTGAACAGAGCATCTCATCTGTGCACTCTCTAAAGCTAATAACATGTCATCAATGGGACCTGACAATCGCAGATTGCCTTTTAAATAATTTAAATTCTGACCAAGCAGACACAGTTGGATCCTTGCTTAACCACAGCCTCCAGACAGACTATGTTCTGACAGAATGGTGGACATCAACAGTCATCCATCTGAACAAGGAAGACAATTACACGACAAAGGGAATTACAGACACATAAGCCTGACTAGCCTCATCTTTAAGGCAATGCAAAGAATAATCATAGACCTTATCAACAACAACATAGGTAATCTCTTGACAGTGTACCCAACCCACTTTTGATTCCTTAAGGCTAGATCATGTCTGTTAAAACTAGTTGACTTCTCCAAGAAGGTCACCAAGGTCATTGATGAGGAAAAGACTGCATCCCACCTAACTTGATATGGCCAAGGCAGTTGGCACAATTCCACACTCAGGTATTACAGAGAAAATGTTTCAACTGGCCATAAACTTCTACATCATCAAGTGGGTAGTCAAATGTCTCACTGACAGGACACATACTGTCAAAGTGTGTAAATTCACCTCTAGCAAGATGCCAGTGATGAGGGCAATACCACAGGGTTCTGTACCAGGCCCTTTCCTGTTCAGTATTTAATTCCCTTTTGGAAATCAAATACCCAAGCTAATTACAATATAGACAGCATGACTGTATGAGTAGACCCAGTGTTACATGATCTGGATACTCAGGTAGATAGCAATCGGAAGTTCGACTACCATATGTCCACAGTGCTGACAAATCCCTTCTATGTGGCACAAGTTATAAGTATGGGCATGGCATCTAGATCAAAGGACATTATAATTCCATTGCACTTGGCCCTCATCACACAAGTCCTTGAGTACAATGCACACTTTTGCATGTACCTCATCACACATCTGCATCATTTGAAAGAACACCAAAGTTTTTGTACAAGGAAGATGCAGGGTATAAAAAAAAAGGCCTGCTCATAAAGATTGAAAGCCGTGTCACTGTATTCTGTCCTCTATAGACTACTAAGGGCCTAATATGTCTGGCCTACAGGACAGTCTCCAATCCATCCCTGATGGAAATGTTACACATCGGTAAAGCAAACTGCACAACTCATTCCAAGGATGTTAACCTAGTATAATAAATCATGTTGGAGAGATAGACATGTCACTCACTCACTACCCCTTCTCTGGAACAAGGTTTACATTCACATAAAGCGAAGGTCTTCCCTGACCTTCTTCAAGTACAACCTAGAACAATGGATGGTTAATCAGAATTGTACTTCTGGTGTTGTGCCCATGTCCTTCATGAATTGAGGTAGCTGGTCTTAGATTACATAGCATAGGCTCATATCTGTGTTAACTTCATTCACTCAGCTACTAAAATTGTGAAAATCATATTAAATATGATTAGGGTTCTTGGAAGATTAGCCTAGTACTCTCCTATGAACTTATGAAGTCCAATTGTATCCTAGGTACAGCTATAGTTTGATTGCACAGCATTGAAGACATACCAGTACATCACATCAGTATTACCACTTGAAAGCCTGGATGAATACATATGCATGCATGTCAAGATTTTCACTGGTAGTGTCAGAGGGACGGTGATCATGTGGCACATGTCATGAAATTTGACATGTGCTTATCAAGTGTGCTCCATGCATTTTTTGCTATGTGAATAATATCACAGTGACAGCTTCCTCACTCACTAATGCTAGACTTTGCACTGCTATGCACATGGAACATAGTTGATACATTGCCATCAGTCTCTCATATGCTGTAATAGTCATGATAACTGATCACTTCTTAATTCACACATTAATTGCAGATGCACCAGACAATGTATCCATTGACATTATAAGTGTCAGATGCATGCAATACACAGCTGTGTGAAGGGAATCCACTCATAATAGTGTGCCATTTGTAAGTGTTGCTATCCATATGGCCAATCTGTATGTCAGCCAGGGATGCTTTAGTTAAGTATATCACATTTGGCACAGACATCTCCCACAAATTCTGTTGGCTTTACAGAACTATTCTTTGGGATGCATACGATTAGGATTTCAAAATGCAGACTTCCCTTCAAGGTGTTCTCCAAGATGTATGTGTGATACATCTTTCTGAGTTGCACCTAGTAAATACACAGCTTATTGACAACACTGATAGCATGGGTTTGATTCCTGAAGATGTGGCTTGTGGCTTATGTGTCATGCAATCCACTCCACTGGCCAAGACTGCCCCTTATTTAAACTCCAGATTTAACACTGTCTCTCTTGACCCTTTGAATAAAGGTAATTTTTGGGAAGGGGTGGTAAATTCCCTTTATAGAATACTGACAATAATTAGAGTTGTACATGCCTGTTCCTGCAGAACATGTATAATAACTTAAAACGTACATATTCTGTTAATGCACAGATTAAAGGTGTTAATATTATCCCTGATTGTGCCTGTTTCTGTCTACAATTGTCCATGAGTCTGTTGGTATGTGCAATGATTGTTTCTGACGTATGCTGGAATTTCAGTCATGTTCAAGCAAATCCTTTTGCATATCTTCACAATATGCACATACCCTCTATTATGTATACCGTCCTTGATAAATGTCCTCTCTACTGAGCATTTTAGTGATGTTTATATCATGACCATTTATCTCCATTGACATGTAACCTTGTGTGACCATCACATATATACTATCCTGTGTGATGATATAAATGTTTTTGCACAGGGGGTGTAAACAGCAGTAAGTACTGTGCTATCTACATATGTGCTTGATGTTATGCTTCTGACGTGTCTTGGAAGTTTACATACATTGACATATCCAAGCTTGGCTACATTGTTACGTTTAACATGCCCTCTTCCTCTTTCTTCATTCCTATCATTCACATCTGTGCACATTTTCATCAGTACACCTTCCCTACCTAGTGCATGTTTCATTGTATTTGCACTTGCTGTTGACCCCCCCATCTATTACTTCATTATGTAAATAATTGTTGCAGTGTACATTGCAATGAGTACACTTTTCTTTGATGTGTTATTACTGATGTTATTGCAGTATTTGCACTCATTGTAGTCATTGTGACTGCCCAGGAAATCTCGCAGAGCAGGTTTGCCCACAGTTTTCTGGTGGGCAAGAATGTTGCTGGCTATGAAGAAGTGCTTGTATTTATGTAAGCACTATGCACAGTGTGCATATACTAGTGGACTGGTGCTCATCATGCTCACACATAAACTTCATTTATACTTCCCTGGGTACATGTTTAACCAAGTGTATTATGTTGCAACAGGGACCTGTATGAATTTAAACCTTCATACAAGGGTATTGAAAGCAATCATTTCACAATATTTGCAGAGCTGCCACAGACAAAGACATATACTAGCAAGATGATAAATAATTAATATGTAATGACAATGTGACATTGTATCAAGGCATATTGAAAGTGTCACAGAAACAATTTATGTAAGTTGTCCTTTCACATGAATGACTGGGCTATTTCAAACAGTTATAGTCATGCACTCAAATGATACTAAACAAGGACTGCAAACACTGCAGGCATATTCCTTTCTTTCTGTCTGGTGCTCTCTTTCATTATCTATGATTTCATAATATCAACTATGTCTCTGTTTTGTTGCATATGTTATCTTTAACAATGCTTAAAGTTCTCCCTTTAATACAAACAACATCTCTCACTAAGGGGCAGTAACTGTGGTCATTATAGCCAGCATTTGAATGGGCAGTTGGGAGTCTAAGTTGTATGAGGTCCATAGTGAGCACTTAACACGTAGAAATTGCTTATATGCATGTTAGATGCATACATTCACAAAAAACTGAGATTACAGCCATCCTGTCTGTTTATTATTATATATTTAATTTTTGTATCAGTTTCTGTTTTATCTCGTACTGGGATATGGCACCCAAAATGACATCTGTACCCCATAAACCAACAAATAGTGATACAGAAAATTAGGCCTTACATCACCATGTGGCTTTCCTGTTAGGGAGAGGTAGAGCTGACTAATTTGCTAAAGATAGGATGTTACAGCAGGTGATCGATAACCTTAATGATGCCAGAGGGCATGGGAGAACCTACTCCCAGATAAGATACCAGGTAACTGACATGATATCCCCTGCCCGCAGTAGGGGCATTGAAACTGCCCAGAAACAGGTGGCTATGGGAGGTGGTTGCTACCAAACCACCACTAACTGAAACTGAGGAGATCCTGTCCACTGTCAGAGCTCCAAATAGCTCAGCATAAGATTTCACCAGAATTCTTGACATTGGTACAGATGTGGACAACAGACCCAGAGTGTCACAAGAAAATCTTCCAGGTATGCAAGAAGCAAGTGTCATTGTTATATCTTTATACACATATATCTAAAATGTCTGATATATATATATATATATATATATATATATATATATATATATATATATATATATACAGTTTCACTTCATATACTCGAAATGCTGAAATCTCGAATTTCAGCATTTCAAATCCATGAAGCCGAAAGTTTATTTTAGCGAAAGTGCATATGTATGAATGCGAATATATCGAATCCATGCTTATGCAGTGATGCTGCATTATGGGAAGTGTTTGTTTGGGATGTTTGTGTTTGGACTTTCAAGTGAGTGAGTGTATGTGAGCATTTTTGTAACTTATGTGTATGTGAGATGTGTGTGTGTGTGTGTGTGTGTGTGTGTGTGTGTGTGTGTGTGTGTGTGTGTGTATGTGTGTGTGTGAGAGACTGTAGAATGTGTGTGTGTGAGTTTTTTTTTCTCTGTTTGTGCAATCTAGGAGTTAGTATATATAAGTAGCGGGTTTGGGGGGGTGCAGGGGGGCTTGCCCCCCTGCTTTTGTTTAGTGTAGGTATGTGGACGTGTAGTGTTTTATTGTGTTTATATTTTTTTGTGGTGTAGGTGTTGTTGTTTGTGTGTGGTGTAGTGTATACTGTGTGTTCAGGTTTGTGATTTTAGCTTTGTGGGGTTTTGGTGTTGTGATGGTTTTGACTTCATGGACTTGAAATGCTGAAATTCGAGATTTCAGCATTTCGAGTATAAGAAGTGAAACCATATTTACACATTCAGAAAGAGTGAGAGAGAGAGAGCTAGCAATAACTGAGTAAGACTATAGTCATACAGAAGTAGTGGAGTTTACTTTGGGTTTGGCGGACAGCCAACTGTTCACTAATTTTTTTAAGAGAAACTTTTTTTTAATCTGCACTTGTGAAAAAGAATGTTCTCTTTTTCTTGTTCCATGTATATAGTGATACTTAGAGACTTCTTTCCTTTCCACTCCTCATACAAAGACACTCCTGGAATGCAGACTGTCACCCCACTTGCACATGGTATGCACACATTTTTTTATAGTTATCACTTTATATAAGGTAGTTTCAGGTCTGTTCTACTGTTAAGATGTTTACCATACCTTTATGTTAAGTACAATATATGATCAATGTTAATCTCCATTTTTTTGTTTCTTGTGTTTACTGCTTGTTATCATAGGTGATCCTAAGATCCAATGTGGAAATCCTACCATCTAATGTCAGAGTATTGATAGCCTTTGATGATGATGGTGGTGATGAGCAGGCATAGTCTGGGAGTGCTGAGGGTCAGTATGACACTGAGTTTGTGATTACCACATCACTTTCATATGTTTCAGACACAGTCAGTATACCTACACATACCAAGGACACAGAGACCTCTAATATATGGCAGGTTAAGGTTGACACAGTTGATCAGGCAAGTGTAGTTACTCTAGTTGCAGAGCCGGTTGCGTCTCCCAGTAGCCATCGTGAGGGCATGGTGCCACACAGGAGGGTTGGTAGGGGTGCTTGGTGGAGGCTTCTGCCCTCTCTACTCCTGAAGTTGTTGTGTCATTAGCTGCTGCCAGATGTATGTGCAGGGCCATAGTGAAGACACAGGCAAGTTTCACCCAGGTTTCATAAGAGATAGTGTGACTATTAAATGTCATTCATTCTGAAGTGAATAACTCCCTGGACCATACAGGCAACTCCTTGGAAAGGATGAATGACATACTGTATCAAATAGTTTTTGGGATGAAACATCTTTTGGGGAGGATAGGCATCCATGTGGCCAGAGAGCAGCTATATCTTCTGGGGTTAGCAGATGTGGCCATGCAATATCCTAGAGACACAGTGACAGTACATCCATCAATGATTGTAATGCCTACACCCAGATATGGTAGGCCACAGGGTCATAGTTCTGGAATTAGTACTGTTGAGAGCTCATCCAACAGACATCACACACTTTCAGGTAGCACTCCAACTTCTAGCCACAGCTGTGGCAGTAGCAATGCAACTTATGGCAGAAGTGGTTTTCATGGATGGGGGTGATGACACTGAACTGACTGCTCTACAATACACAGCTCAGACCTGTCCAAAATGCCATGATGTAGTGCTAGCAAAGTGTTTGATTGTGTTTCTGCAGACACACACACATATGGAAAAATAAAGTCAAAAATATCAAAAGGAAGACATAACCGCTCAAAGAAATAAACATTTATTCCTTAGAGTGATCTCGTCTTCCTTTTGATATTTTTGGAATTTGGTTTGTGGAATAGACACGTTTGGATGCTACACCTGATTTTTGTTATATTTGAAAAAAAAATCACTTGCCCATACCACTTCACACATTCAGAGTATATAAACGATACTGCTGAGTGATATACATCTGTTGTTACAGGCCTGAGCACTGTATACTCTGACAGATACATACATTTCTTACTCACACACACTTACTTCTTTGATGTTAGACTTCCCCTCCTACCCACCCCCAACATCCTTTGCAAATGATGATGACAACTGTGCCCTGCCCTTTGCACATGTCTTTGTGACTTAGAGTTACATAAACGTCTGATGCACACAGTGAATAGGTGATGCTTGCTTATTCACAAGATTGGATTTATCAATATATATCACAGAGCTAAAGTTGTTGATTTCTTGTTCCTACTCATTTGTGAATGGATTACTTCTATAATTGTTGAACCGCAATGTATTTCAATTAGTATTGTCTTTACAGCATTGGAAGCTTTAGGTACTTCAGTCTTGTTTCTTGATATAGTTGTGAAACTTACGTTATTATTGATCTTTCCTATTTATATGGATGGTGGTCCTTTGTAATGCTTGATGCACATTATTGTTTCTAATATGTAATTGCATTTTGCAAACATCTTACAGAGGAGCTATTACTGACATAACTCTGCAACTCAGACATAACTTCTCTGAATACACATATTTCTATATGAAAGTAATCAGTCATATAACTTTTGTTTTCCTTTTTCTTTACAGATTCCATACTTACCTTGTCATTACTACAGGTAACAATTATGTGCTGGGGCTTGTTCCTGTCTGATACTATCAGGACACACATAGCCAGCCTTAGGCATAGGCCAACTAGGCGACTGCCTAGGGCGCCACTCTAGCAGGGGCACTTTTCCAGTATTTATTTGGTGTAGGTAGACAAGGATGCAGGCACCGGGTGGTGTGATGGGGGGCGCCGTGGAGCCCTTTTGCCTAGGGCACCAGTTTACCTAAGGCTGCTCCTGAGGACAAAGCCATTATATGGTTAAGTAAAGGTTGTGGAATCTAAAAGGCATCGTTTTTCCTATTTGAATGTGCATAGAGTCTAAGACCTTGACCTCAGTAGTGATTGTGTCTGTGCTATCCTTTGTTTTTTAGCCAGATCCAGGCCATACTGTGCACACCTCAGTCTGCAATCACCATCTGCAACTAATGGTTTCTCCCTCACACTCCTTATCTGTAGCTGCTGCTGTTGCTGCTCGTCTTGCCTTTTGTCCTTGAAACTGTGGTCCTCCCCCTTGCAGTCCTTGTTGAAGGTGGTTCTTGAATATTATATTGTATAACATGGCACAGACTGTATGTTTCAGCAAAGGTGCCCGGGTCGTACTGCAGTACACCTCCTGATGTGTCCAGACAATGAAATCTTGATTTAAGCAAATCAAACACACATTCTATGATATTGGTAGTTTGAGCATGGGCCTCATTGTATCCTTGCTCTGTGGCATTGTATGGGTTTCCCATGAGCATCATGACCCAGGGCGCTACTGCATAACCTGCATCCCCCACTAGATGCCTTTGGGGAATATTATTCCTAGTAAACCTGGTGTACAGCTCACAGGTGTGCCATATGTGTGAGTAGTGGAAATTGGCTGGGATACCTGCACAGACATTGTAGATGATTCCTTTGGAATTGCAGACAATCTGACAATATATGGAGTGAAAACTTTTTCTGTTAATGTACCTCCTTCCCTGTTCTACATTGTGGACTTTTATTTCTATGTGCGTACAGTCATTGGCCCCCTTACTTCAGGGAAGCATGCTATTGCATAGAATTCCTTCATGATTTTTGTGCTATCCCGTGGTCTTCATGGGAAAAAGATATGCTATCTTGCATGTAGTAGCATTGCATTTAAAAACTGATATAATATTCCTGAGGCTGATGCCTGTAACTCCCCTAATCAGTATGCAACATCTTGACATAACTCTACTTAACCAATTTGCGCAACAAATAACATTTAACATTTTAATATAACTCCAGCCCATACTTAGATATAAAAAAAATGCTAAATGAACTAGCTTCATTAATATTTGCAAGATTTAAAAACACATTTCACTGGATTACACAAGATCTAAAATCACTTATGTTTAAAAATAAAATCTGAATAAAATTTACAAAAACCTATTCTCAGACTAACAAAGACAACGAAGAATGACCCCAGGTCCTTCAAAAAAATGCAACAGTAAATAAATAAATAAATAAATAATGAATGAATGAATGAATGAATGAATGAATGAATGAATGAACAAATCAATCAACCTGAGGTACAAATTTGGTTAATAAATCTCCCAAGAAGTTCTGATATGCAACAGAGAACTTACTAAAACAGATGCCTTCACCTTCCCATCAACACTTCTATCACAGAAAACAAACAGACACTTTAAGTTATACTATACAAGTTATTCTTGTGTGTTATGTATTACCCAGAGCAATTTGATGTAATTCACGTGCACAACTTGATAGCAGTTATATAATATTAGTCATAGATTTCATAAGTAAGCAATAATGCCTAACAGGGTGTGTGTTAATGTGTAATTAACGCCATCCCAGGGGTGTTATGAGGACCAGTGCTGCAGGAAGATGGCTTCAACACCTCTGGAAGGGTATTAATTACACATTAAGACACACTCTGGAGGGTGTTATTGTGCTTAGAGAATGGGCTGTCTGTAAAATTGTTGTGTTTTGCTTACTTTCATTTAAGTACTATATTACTTTTTTATATATGTTTGGTGTAAAATAGTTCCACGGCTAAATGTTTCAAACTTTCTGTAGTATGTGTTAATAGTGTAGGAGGAAGCAATTTACATAAAAAATGTATATAAAAAATAATATAATACTTAAAAAATAAGCAAGTAAAAACAACAATTTTACAGAGAGCTCATTCCTTCTCTCTCTCTCACTCATACAATCTCTTTGGCTTTCACACACACATAGGTATACACCCGCAGTCTCCTCTGGTTTCATATTTGCAATCACTCATACAAGCATAACTATCAACCTCTTAGCACAAAAAGTCTGGACAAAGCCAAAATAATGGGGAGACAAAGCCCCAAAAATAGGGACAAATTTTAAATATTGCTCTTATAAACTTAGAAAGTTGCTAGAATAAAAGGTCTTGTATTATTTTTTCTGAAGGATATAAAGCCTGAAACTCAAATGCTTGTCATGATTTAATGTATTCACTCCTCAGTGATTTTCCACAAGACTTCAGAAAACCACACATTTTACAAAAAATGTAAGGCAAAACTCTGGATGTTCTGCAAATATTTGGACAGTTGAGAGCTATGCATACAAAACCACTCTCTCTCTCTGTCTCAATTTCACACACACAGTCTCCTCTGCATTCATACACGCATTCAATCACACACGACTCACGACTGCTCTCTCTATCTTGATCTCTTGCACACACAGGACAGGATTCACGAAGGCTTGTATGGAGTGTAAGAGACGTGTAGCACTCCATGCAAGCCTCGCGATCCAGGAACAGCCCGAAACTCTGTGTAAGAGACCAGCTAAAATGTCTCTTACATGGACTGGGCGTGGATATGCTAAATACCTCACTTGCAGCCGAAAGGTATGCAAATGAGGTATATTAGCGATCCACGAAGCAGAAACCAGCCCGTGTAAGAGCCGTTTTAGCTGCAGAAAAATATACTCAGATGACAACTGAGTACGTTTCTGCAAAAATTACAATGGAGCCATGCCAGATCCAAATAAAGGGTGCATATGTGTCAGGCAGCATGCCAATGGCCAAATATGTGGCCATTGGCAAGGTAACCCGATGCAAATATAAAAAAAATATAATTCGCAGCGCAGCCCCGCGCAAACGAGTTACGCTAGTTTATGCTTCATTTGGCTGTCAGCATGCATATTACGCTCAGCTCAGCTAGGGGCACACAGTTTCAGCATGTTAAACCACTGCTCACCTACGGGCACTCATTTTACACCTGTTAAACCACTGCTCATCTACGGGCAGATGCACTCACCTTGTTAAACTGTAGCTCAGCTATAGGCACATCTGGCATTTTTTATTGTTTTGTTATCTCACATTTCTTCAAAATAAATGGCCTGTTTCATTACATTTTACATAGAATATAATTTTATATGTGTACATATTTGTCAGGGACTTGTTTCGTGCTTATTTTACTAAAAATAAAAATTGATGTTGTGGGGGCTCGAACCATGACTGCCTACTCTTCAGCCAACATCTCTACCGCTACGCTATTGATTCTTGGTTTACTTTGCATATTTAGTTCTTATATGCTTTTCCACTGACTGCTAACTGTGGCTAAGCTACAGGCACACCCGCGCAAACAAGCGCACTCACGGGCAAACATCTTTACAATTTAAAAAAAAATGATAACATGTTCATTTATATATTTTATGTTCATAGTCTGTGGGGGCATGTGTTGTGTTGTGTTTATTCACATTTACATGGACTCTGTCATGGGTGTTTACTTTGAGTACTTTTACTCTTCTGGGGGCGTGTCCGCTTGTAGGGCTCGGCCTACGGACACGCCCCCTACTGTCTTCCATGGACCGTGTTAGCCTTAGGTGTGATTCATCATGCCCTCATGCATATGCATGACATGCTTATGTCACACCGTTTAACTGCAGCCTCCGTGTAAGCCGTGTATCTCTTACACGGAGGCTTCGTGAATCCTGCCACAGTCTCCTCTGCTATCATATACACATTCACTCACGCAAGCTGACAGAAACATAAACACACATACACATACATACACTTTTTTCTGTTTTTTTTTTTTTTTACACTTGATAAACAGCAAAAGCGCTGCTTAATGAGTGTAAAGTAATGGTGACCATTAGTTTTTTTGCAGTCTGAGCTCCATGATATGCTGTCGTGAAGAGGCAGATTGACTCATTTTTCAGTGGGCACTGCTTGTACATTAATACTCTGCTTCAGTCAGGGTGCTGATGTATAGTTTGCACATTCTCTATCTATATTATTCCATGTCAGTGTTGATGTACAATTTGCCCATTTTCTAACTATATTATTCCATGTCATTGCTGAGTGTATGCATAGTGACATTGCTTTCCAATAGTTTCCTCTTAGGCCAATACGGTTCATACAAATACATCCACACCTCTGTGTTGCCTCTGACATGACATGTGTGTGTGACATATGCATTCCATTACATGTCTGTTTGGATTGTGTGCACCTACTTGTGTAAGGAGCAACCACTTTGCTGCTTTGCTACAGTACTGTTGTTTGACACTGTGCTTGGCTGTCTACCTTTCACATGGCTGGTTGGATGTTCTCTTCTCTCTTCTTTTGGTATTCTCCATCATTTCATGGATTTGTTCACCTGTGCTGTTGCTTGGCTGATAAACTGCTTGGGTACTGAATTTAATATCCATTGTGTACTATGATCCCTATTTATTGTCCTATACTATAATACCGCCATCAGCCATACACATCCAGGTTTGACTGCCAAACAGTTTGCAGTATGTCATAATGTAATAGTGCATAGGTACATATGTATTTCTGCATTTCACTATGGCTGGTGTGCATCTCTAACCTGTTTGCCACCTTTTCATTGCCCATGTTGTAGAGTGTGCCGTCTGTGTTCCTTACCTTTGCTTACTGTTTATTTCTGATATTTGTCTGCCATGTTTTGTGATATTTGTTATATGTGTATGTATGCCTGTTTTCTTGCCCTTCCCATCCTCTTTCATTGTATTTTCCTTTTCTTCTTTTGTTCAAAAAATTGCCTTTTCCCACACTAAAAAAATGCCATGCCTTCCAATTGTCCCAAAGATTTTCTGTTTCAACATACCTCTTGTGTGCCCCTGCTCTTCACACATACCTCACATCTGCTTTTCTATCTCCCTATTTCCTTGGGCATGTGCGTAATTTTATGTTTCCCTACATATGTCCCACGTCCATTGTTAGCTACTGTTTGTCCTGGCTAAGTGGCCTTGATTGCTCTTCATGTTTATTAATTTTTTTATTAGAAATTCTATGGATTTTGTCAGAATACATAATTTCCAGTGAATGCATTTTATTAGTACACAACTTACAGAGACATCTGTAGTTGTTTGTGGTCTCACCAAAGGTATATGTATTACTTTTAAATGTCATGCAGCTTGTATTGGGTTTGTAGAGTTTCAGTAGCTTTGTTAGTGTGCATTAACTTCTTTAAGACACTTTTCATGAATTACAGACTGGCTGTGACTGCTAGTCTGTGTGCAGATGCTGCTGGCCATTTCTGTTTTGCACTGACATATTCTAAGTTCACTGATGCATATTTGCATATTACAGGTTTATGCGCATCTTTTGCACTGATTTCAGCAAAATGCTCCAGATTCTATGAACATTAAAAAAAAAAACAGCACTGAATCTATCCCCTTACCTAACCCTTACTCTATCTGTAACCCTCACCCATAAACACTTATATATTCACACTGACAACTGTAACAGTCTTGCACCTCTTCACAACAACCACTTTTTCATTCAAACATTAATTTTACTGCATAATCCTGTTTATCTCAAATATATAAAAGTAAATCCAGCATATGTGAATCACACAAATGAGCATTCACTCATTTGTGCATTCTCTTTTTTGCACCCCCACAAAAAAAACTTCTATCAAATGTGTATTCTAAGTTTTGAGTTATAACTATGTATGAAAAATATATATGTGTGCATATCATCATCTTCTTTTGGCTGTTCCTCTTAGGGTTCACCACAGTGGATCACCTGTTTCCATTTCTTCCTGTCCTCTGCATCTTGCTCTGTCACACCAACCACCTGCATAACCTCTCTCATCACATCCATAAAGAGGCCTTCCTCTTTTCCTGTTACCTGGTAGCTTCATCCTTAGCATCTTTTTTCCCAATATACTCAGCATCCCTCCTCAGCACATGTCCAAACCAACGCAATCTTGCCTCTCTGGCTTTGTCTTCAAACCTTCCAACCTGGGCTGACCCTCTAATATACTTATTCCTAATCTTGTCCACCCTCGTCACACCCAGTGCAAATCTTAACATCTTTAACTCTGCCACATCCAGCTCAAACTCCTGCATTTTTGTCAGTTCCAATGTCTCCAACCCATATAACATAGCTGGTCTCACTACCCTCTTGTAGACCTTCCCTTTCACTATTACTGGTACTCATCTGTCACAAATGACTCCTGACACTTTTCTCCACCCACTCCATCCTGCCTGTACTCTTTTCTTCACCTCTCTTCCACACTCACCATTACTCTGAACTTCTGACCCCAAGTATTTCAACTCATCCGCCTTCACCACCTCTACTCCTTGCATCCTCACCATTCCTCTATTCACCCTCTCATTCATACACATATATTCTGTCTAAGTCCTGCTGACCTGCATTCCTCTTCTCTTTAGAGCATATCTCCATCTCTCCAGGGTCTCCTCCACCTGTTCCCTACTCTCACTACAGATCACAATGTCATCTGCAAACCTCATAGTCCATGTGACTCCTGTCTGATCTCATCTGTCAAACTGTCCATCACCATTGCAAATAAGAAAGGGCTCAGAGCTGATCCTTGATGTAACCCCACCTCCACATTAAACGCATCCGTCACGCCCACTGCAGACCTCACTGCTGTCACACTATCCTCGTACATATCCTGTACCACTCTTACATACTTTTCTGACACTCCTGACTTCCTCATACAATACCACAACTCCTCTCATATGTATATGTATATATATATATATATATATATATATATATATATATATATATACACACACACACACACACACACACACACACACACACACACACACACACACACACACACACACACATACACACACAGATACATATATATTTTTTCTGCAAATATATAATACTTTATGTGATATATTCATGATCTTAATTTATATTCATATATGTTTACACTAACAGTTGGATATTCACTAATAATCTCGCATACCTCTCAACTGTACAGACTTTCTCATAATGTCAAGATTTTTGCCTCATATTTTGGTCCATTTTTCATAAAATTGTGGTTTTCTAGCAAATTAGTGGCAAATAATTAAAGACTGACGTTAAGAAATAATGACAGATATTTGAGTTTTAGACTTTATAACATTCAAAAAAATTCATGTGAATGCAAAACATGTTATTCTATCGACTTTCTAAGTTTTAAGAGCAATATTTAAAAATTGTCCCTATTTTTGGGCCCGTGTCCCACTTTTATTTATTGATTTGTCCATATTTCTTACTCTGACAGGTTAAGAGATATGTCTCCATGTAATAGATCCCTGATGAATGCTGACTATTCCACAGGCTACACATACTTGCCCAGTAACACATACAAGTAAAGGTCAGGTATATGCAAATTATGTACCAGACACATATGCAGGAGTAATGAGCATCAGGCCTATATTAGCCTTATACCTAACCAATACAGTTCTCCAACACTAAGCTCATATTCTTATATATTCTATGTACATTGCAACATTATTGTACATCTGTCATTAAAAATAATGTACATTACTATGCCTACTATTATACTGCAGTAAAAACAATACACTATCAGTAAGTCTGCCATATAATTGTCAGAAATAGAAAACCAACATCCTTCCCAAGATTTGAATGCACATGCCAACACTGAGGAGGACTCAGGTTTACAGATCCACCTGTAGAAATAAATCAGCCCATACCATTTAGGTTTTTCATCATACATAATGAAATGCTCATTCTATTCACTATTATGTGACAATCAATAGCCTATTTAACTGACATATATACTGCAAGATAATAAGACAGAAACATATCTGTATGTGTCTGTGTGTATAAGTATGTATGTGTTGCAGTGGTCAGGTATGTTATGGACATCCTCCATCACATATCCCAGGTCATGTAGAGCTAACATGGCAGTATGTATTATGCCCATTATTACAGCAAGTGAGGTTGGAGAAAGTTTGGCAGATACTAAAAGATAAGAATCCATGCAAAAGTTAATTATATGGAGTCTGCACTGCATCAGAGTTGCTAAATTTCTGCAATAACTTAGCACAGCACCTGTATATATATATATATATATATATATATATATATATATATATATATATATATATGTGTGTGTGTGTGTGTGTGTGTGTGTGTGTGTGTGTGTGTGTGGAGTCTGCATGTCCTCCCCGCAGTCGAGTGGTGTTCAAAAGACATGCATAGAATGGGCGTGCCTTCGCTGAAGGTTGGGCATTGAGCTGGCACCATGGCAGCCATAAAAAAATATACTGCCAATCATTAGCAGACAGGAGTTCTGCTGTAGCGACCCCTAACCAGGAAAAGCCGAAAGAAGAATGACAACACGTATATACTGTATATATATATATATATATATATATATATATACACACACACACACACACACACACACACATATATATATATATATATATATATAGATAGATAGATATGTGTGTGCATGTCTCTCTCTCTCTCTCTCTCTATATATATATATATATATATATATAGAGAGAGAGAGAGAGAGCTATGTTGTATAGATATAGATATACAGATTTACTTTAGAACATGGAAAGCCCGTTATGTTGAAATTCAAAACATTGAGACGAAAATAATGAAAACTCAAAACATTGAATCCCATAACACTGAAAAAACACAAAAAATCACATTTAATCTATTCCAGCACAACTACATACAGAAAGAAAAACAAACCATATTACACTTCTTCAAATATAAGCAGGATGGCAAGCCCCCCTCCATGCACCCCCCACACCCCCTGCTTCTTAAATATATCAACTCCAAGATAGCAATACATAAAACAAAATGGCGAGCATACCATACTGTGCTTTGTGACTTCCTGTTTAAATTGTAAAAAAATATCCTCAACCTTCTCTTTATTTTATTATTGAATTTATCAATTTACTCATTTTGAAGATTAATATAAAATTAATAAATTTTAAATTCTATTGACTATTGTTTGACCATTGGGTGACTTATATGTCAATTTGTCCTTCTGTTATTTGCTGAAATAATGTGTACTTTGTTCCCATAGTGACCCCTATCGTTGGTTTTTTATGAAATTTTCAGTTTTGTTATTTTATTCTACTAGTTCCTCATTAGACACCCTCCTATAGTTTTTGCACATTTAGTTTATTCAGATTTTTTGTATCATAATAGCTACGCTTGATATATTGTTATTTTAGTTGTGCATGTCATACCGTTACCATGCACTACAAGGACCAATCAAAACTATGTCATTGAATGTTTAATGTGTTTTAATGTTCTTCATGCTCTCTTAACTATATTAGATCTGTATTAAATTTTTAAAATTTTTAAAATTTCTAAATTAATTCTTAAACAAACTAATTCTAAAGGAATCATGATGAATTAATAGATGCGCTTCATTACGTTAGACAACTGCAGCAGTTTTTAACTGAATTAGAAATAAGCCAAAGCAATAACATTTTGTTTCGAATTGACATTCGGAAATGTACTGTTTACCTGTCAGCATTATTCCACTATCTTATGTATCGCTGATATAAATCAAAGTAACCTCTTAGAATTACGCTGTAATTAATGTGCAGTTCTATATTAATCACTGGTGACTGGATGATTTAAAACGTTATCTAAAAAGTTATCTAAATATTAAGCACATTGGATATATGGTATGACCGGAGAGCCTTCAGTGGGATAGGAACTCCAATATTTTGAGAATTCAATCACTTTAAGAGCTTGATTGTTTAATAAGTTTGCTTAACAAGTTTGTTAATTGATTTATTGCTTATGTTACAGTTTGAATTGCCCGCCAAATTTGGTATAAAAGATGTGTACTTTTTACTTTTAATTGTATCTGAAGAAGTGTAGTTAATCTACGTGAAAGCGCTCATTTTTTGTTTCCAATAAAGACGTTTTAGTTAGAATACAAGGTTTATCCTGTGGTGATTCCTTCTGTTCTCATCGTTATCAGTTTCTCTTAGAAACACTAATTCACTGTTAAAACATTACACATTACAATATATCTCTCCAGTACTTACCGGGGTTTCATAGGTAACCTCAGTCATGTTCCCTTCTTGCTTGAAATATTACAATATAACACATCTTAGTGTAGTGTAGAGCAATCTTGGAGTTGATATATTTAAGTAGCAGGGGTGTGTGTGTGTGGGGGGGGTGCAGTGGAGACTTGCCCCACTCTTATATTTGAAGAAGTGTAATATGGTTTGTTTTTTATTTGTTGGTTTATGTAGTAGTGCTGGAATATAATACATGTAGCTTACCTATGTTTTTTCAATGTTATGGGATTCAATGTTTTGAGTTTTCAATGTTTTGAATTTTCAAGAATTTGGTTTCAGTGTTTTGAATTTCAGCATTATGGGCTTTTGATGTTCTAAAGTGAATCCAGATATATATCTATATCTGTATCTGTATCTATCTATATATATAGATATATATATATATATATATATATATCTATAAATAAAGAGAGAGAGAGTTACGGATATCCATACCTGTCAACTATCCAGATATTTGCCTCATATTTTTAGTTTGTTCCTCATAAAAAATTTAAAATTTGTTGTTTTCTAGCAAATTGTTGAGGAATGAAGTCACTAAATAATACATGCATCTGAGTTTCAGACTTCATATCCTTCAAAAAATACATGTTAACCAAAATCCTGTCATTCTAGCATCTTTCAAATAGAGAAAATACCTGTGAGGTTCCTTACGATGCTACCAGTTCACTGTTTTGAAAATAAACAACCACAGCTTCACCAAACAAACCATTTAATGTTCAACCATCTTAAAACTTAGCTCTTTTGTCTCATACATACAAATGCTTCCGGGCTTCTTTAGAGTTCATTTTTACACAAAAATTGTCATTCTAGCAACTTTATTCCACCCAGTTTATTTGCACAGTGCAATGTTTTAAAATCTGTCACTATTTTTAGGCATTTGTCCTCCTATCATTTTAAGTTTTGTCCAGATTTTTTCTTTCAGTAAAACTTTATGAGGTATGAAGATATCTGTCTTTATGTATATATATATATATATATATATATATATATATATATATATATATACAGAGAGAGAGAGAGAGAGAGGAAGAGAGAGGGAGAAATCTTGGATTTTGTGTTAACTGTGGGTCGGTGTATGTGATGTAATTCCTTTGTGGAGAATTAAGCTTTGTTACTTATGCAGGAAACCAGTATGTCTTCTGTAGTTGATCAGACGCTGGCAGTTATCCTTCATGCACTCTGGGCTATAGACAGAGAGATCACATAGTTTATGCTTGTGCATGCTGATGTGATTCCGACACATTCTATGCAAATGAATCTCATTAATTATGGTGGATCTAAATGGTACTTAACATATCTGTTCACAGTACTCCTTCCTAGATGTAGAATAACATGTCTTGTACCTTTAAGAAGTATTTCTAAGATCTGAATGTGCATATAATTAGCAGGCATGTGCTAGGTTCAGTGCCATTTTGTGAGTACAGCCAGAGTGTGAACATCTATATATGAGACAACTAGTTTGCTTGCATTTGTATATAACAAAACTGCTTGAACAGAACCCACAATGTTCATCTACATCATCCTGACTTGACGAGCAACATAGTGTCAGAACCGAGATTCCAGAGAGTGCTTGTCAGAGCCATGAGGTGCAGAGTTAACAGTAAAGGCAAACTAAGTGAACCAAGAGCAAAAAAGGGCCATAAATGAACTAAAGGTAATGAAAACTTGCACAAATGATTTATTTTATAAAAAAGATAAAATGGAGCATTACAATAGCACAAAATGCATTACTAAGCAAACACATATCACATAAATGTTTATTAAGCAAATGGAAAGCATAAAAAGTTTATTAATCAGACAAAATGTTTGAAATTAAGATATTTGATAAAATGACCATCAGAAAAGCACATAAAGGGTTTAGAATTACCTCAAAATTGCAAAACAAGCATGTTTAAAGTAAAGCATAGACTTAAAATGAGCACAAGAAAAATAATGGGCATGAAAATAGATTAAATGAGCAAAACAAATATAATAAAGGGCAAAAAGGGCACACTAAGTATAAATAAAGCAAGGCAACTGCATGTTTTTGGCAAATTACTACGTTTTGCCATAAACTACTACTTTGCATTGACTGGAGCTCTGAATAGTATAACTAGAGTTAGTTTAAATATCTCAAAGTGTGTAAAAGTTCTTGATGTGTGTGTTTATTACTGTGCATTTATTCCAAAGAGTTTGTTGTATGCAAAGTGTCACTGTTAAATAAAGTGCATTCATATACAGCCATTTTGAAAAGTTTTTTGTGCTGAGTGTGCTACTGACAGAATGCTGCCATTACAAAGTGTTTCTTGCACTATACAGAGGTATTTGGCAAAGTACAGCCATTTTGGAGAAATTTCAGTGTGCTGTGTACTGTTTAATCGCAAAGTGAAATTACTTTCAGATGTTTCTTGCTCTCAGCTTCTTCCACCCAGTTTATTCACACAGTTCAGTTTTTTTGAAATGTTTCTTAAAATGATAAGTGATTTTTACAGTATGGTGATTTCAAGAGTATTACAATGCCCGGGAAACGTATTTTGCAAACTTCAGTTATACAGAGGCTTGTTTTGCTATTGGATATAGTTACAAGTACTGGCCTAGTTTTCAGGCATATGTAAATGTGTGTGTGTGTGTGTGTGTGTGTGTGTGTGTGTGTGTGTGTGTGTGTGTGTGTGTTTGTGCGTGCGTGTGTGCATGTATTTGTGCATACTGGCAGAAGTATTCACTGAGATGCATTAATATGGCAGATGGCTTTCGCAAAGCACTACCACTTGTGTTTGATCAGAATATTGCAGACGACTGGAGAATATTTGAGGAAGAGTGCAATATATTCATACAAGCAGCTTATTCTGATAAAGTGCACCAGAGCATTCATTTTACTAAACCTAGCAGGGTCAGAGACCATTGAAATGGAGTGTTCATTTGTATATGCACCAGCAGTATATGAAGGTGAAGTGGAAAATCGTCATATTATTGTACAGGCTGAATCAAGGGAAGACCCCGAGTGTTTGAAGTGCAAACTTAGAGAAATGTGCAACCCACAGACTAATGTTACATTAGACAGGCATTTGTTTTACAGAAGTTATCAAAAGCAAGGAGAAACTTTTGCAGCTTATATTACTGACCCGAGAAATAAAGTTAAAACATATAAGTTTGGTGACTTAATGATGAGTTAATAAAGGCCAGGCTTTTGTGTGGTATTAATAGTTCTGCTGTATGAAAGATTTTGCTTTTTGACAGTGATTTAATGATGGGAAAAGCTATTGAGATTTGTCAAATTCATGAAGTTACAGAAAGGCACACAAATACGCTTGCAAGTGATAAGAGCATGGTTTCAGCAAGCCCCAGAGCAAATATAGGCAGTATGCAACATGTGGCAGGCAGAAACAGGCCTAAGCATATGGTAGCTGTAGCCTCTGTAGGTGTGGCAAGGAAAACCCACAATCTTCTAGCAAATTCTAAGACTAGTTCATTTAAAGGAGCAAAAGACAAATCAAGCTTTATTGTTAACTATCGCAAGTGTGGTGCCAGCCATGAGTGTAAAAGAGAAAACTGCTTAGCATTTGGTCAGCAATGCCATAAATGTAAAAAATGGAACCATTTTCAAAAATGTTATAAATCAAGTAAACCTCACACTGTTTTAAAGAAGGGTCATTCAAAAAACCAAATTGAACAAGTTAAACTGCAACATTCTACTTTCTATATAGATGGCGTATCAATAATTGGTAAAACGATTGATACAGTAGATTTATTGGCAAAGAAAAAATATTTTGTACTTTCCAGATCAATGGTAAATCCATTGACCTCAAAGTAGACATTCCCCGGGATTCATGAAGCTTGCGCCAGGTGCAGGCATAGCATAGGTGGTATAACGCCAAATATGGCCGTCGAGCGATTCAGGTACGATCCAATTCCACGTGCACTACCGGCGTACGCCAGAACTGCGCAGCCCCCAGCGTAGGTATGCTAATCACCCCATGTGCAGTGTCGCACCATGCAAATGAAGGCATATAGCGATTCATGAAGTGGTGCATGCGTAGCGTAAGCCCACGGAAATGTAAACCAAAAAACACGGTTTACATTTTCCCAAACAGAACATCGGAGCTATGGAAGAAGGCCAGACCCAGGTATCACAACGTTAACATATGCCAATGGCAAAATACACAGCCAATGGCATAAGAAAAGATGTGCAACACGTAAATAACAACAATTAATGTCATGTCCACAGTAACGCACAGCACAACTGCAGGGCATGTGTGCGGAAGCTGTAACATAAAGAAATTATATAAAAATGTCATAAAATTGCAACGTAATAGAAATCAGGTTTACAGCATAATACACAATGGTAGGCATGGAACACCACAACCAAGGTGCAAGGGTTGCTAAGGGCCTGCGATAGTGTTCGGCGCGGTAACTATGAATTAGTAGTCAATGCCATGCAAATGAGGCAGATAATACTGAATCGCAAATGTTCCACCGGATGAAGGTTGTACCATACGGCACAGCGGTATAACACCGAGGAGTGACTCAGAGGAGATACATGACATCAGCAGAGGGGTGTGCCACCGTAGCAGTAAGCACATTGGAGCAATGCAAATCTGGCCTGTCTGTTGCTAAGCAAAGCTGCAGGACAGGGGTGGGGAGGAAGGTATAGAATCGTTTAGCTGACAGCACACATGGTGCCCAAAAGCGCATGTGTATGAGGATGAAAACATGCCCGAAACGCAGTAATCGGATGCACGCGCCGCAAACAATAGCAAAAACAGGAAGGTCAGGGGAAGAAAAGAAGGAAATGCAGAAGTAGGCTAATTGGAGTACTAATGAGCAATCAACACCAATCAACCCACAAAGGCCAATCGACGGCAGCTGACAAGTCTGCTTGCAGAAACCTGCAAAACAGGATAGGGGAGGCATTGGAATGCAAAGAAAGGAGGGGAGGTATTGGATTGCAAAGATAGGAGACCTGACACAGCAGAGTAAAGCAAACTGACAGCAGACCGGCAGTAGCACACATAACGCAAGATAAGCCAGGTTCAGGAAAGTACAAATGAAAGTAGGCTGCAGGATGCATGCCAGAAAATGGTAGGTGCAACATGCAGAAATGTAAAGGGAAGGTCAAGAGGTAATCCATGGCAGGCAAATGTAATTCAACACCAAAGGCACCACAATAGTAGTTCCGGCAGTAAAACACATAAGATACCCTGTAGCTATGATCGTGCATACACACCCTATGACATCATCGGTGTTCACAGCACAATAGTATAAAGTGTGAAAGCACCCAACACACACCTGTGTATTCCCAAACACTGCACCATAGGTGTAAACACACGGGGAACTTTTAAAATGTACATGTTGGGAGCTGCCATAGCTGTGATTCATCAGCATGTGTTAGAGACTGACGGTGTTATGGAGGATGATGCCGACAACCACCGCAGGCCTCGGTGGAGAAGGAGAGTGTTCAGACCAAGGGTAACCTACCAGGGGCTACATGACCTGGAGATAGTAGAGAGTTACAGGGTGGACAGGGACATCTTACAGCAAATAGTGGAGCTGTGCCGGCCACGCCGAAGAACCAGAAACAACAGAGGGGAACCCATCCCAGTGGACACGAAGGTATGTGTAAGCCTGCGAATACTGGCCACAGGTACCTTCCAAAGGCCAACTGGAGATATAATGGGTATCTCACAGGCATCAGCATCCAGGGTACTACACCAGTTCCTGGATGCCATGTTACCACATGCCAATGAGCAGATATACTTCTTCAGAACTCAGGAGGAGTTGGCCAGCAATATGCGCCACTTCCACCATGTGGCACACTACCCGGAGGTACTGGGTGCGATAGACTGCACGCACATACAAATCAAGTCATCATCCAGTGAGCAGGGTAGGCGCTACATAAACCGCAAGGGATCCCACTCCATCAACTGCCAGGTCGTGTGCAATGCCCAGGGCATTATCATGGATGTGTGTGCTGGCAGCCCTGGAAGCTACCATGACTCCCATATCTGGCATGCCTCACAGCTGTATCAGGTATTTGTCAGGGGGACATCCCACATGGCCATCTTGTGGGGGATGCTGGCTATGCACTGGAGCCGTGGATGATGACTCCCATCAGAAATGCACACACACCCATGCAAGAATGCCATAATGAGGCACACACACAAACCAGAAGCATCATAGATCGTGTGTTCGGGATGCTGAAATCACGGTTCCGGTGCTTGGATACATCTGGTGGAGCCTTGCAGTACTCTCCAGGCACGTGTGCTCATATCATCATAGTATGTGCCATGCTACATAATATGATCCTGTGGAAGCAGCTGCAGCAGGGACAAAATGGTGAAGGCCCTCATAGCTCACCGCAATTGTCAAGGCCATTACAGGCACAGAGGGATTCAGACCATGAACACACTGTGCCAACCCCAGTAGGCAGATGGAGGCGTGCCCGATATGCCTACGCCTTGACAAAGAGGGAACGTATAGCACATACTCTGACAGTGTAGGCCCCTACGGACTGACACCTCTCCACCTGCACACACAGTTAAATGGATGGCACACAAACATGACCACCTGTAAATTGTAATGTATAGGTGGCCCAATGTGTGACTCCTACATAGGCAGCCCTCAAACATTGTAAACACAACAGCCAGTGGAACACAGAATGCCAACACCTGAACAGTACATGAGCCTTACAGCATATGGTGGTGCTGTGTGCCTGTCACATTCCCCGCCATATATATATATATATATATATATATATATATATATATATATATATATATATATATATATATATATAGATATATATATATATATATATATATATATATATATATATATATATATATATATATATATATATATATGTACACATATGCATATATATAATACAGATAGAAAGGGCAATAGAGGGATATATGGTGATATAGATGGATTCAGCGATATCTGCAAATATAATAGATAGTTCAACGACATTCATAACACCTTTGAGGTACAAATAAATAGGATACCGCCAACCATGGAATGTGTAACATACCAACATGCGTAACCACGAGGCTGAAAGACTGATAGAACACAGTACCGGAACAGTACATCCGCGAGTAATAGTATGATGATATGAAGGGACAGTTAGTCACCGCTGCCGGTGTTGCGGTCCACGTAGGTACTGTGTTCAACTGTGTCTGTGAGTGCCGTAGTCTGTGTAAGTGTGCATTGAGGGTGCCGTGTGCGTCTCTGTATGACTGCGATGTGTGTGTGTGTCCGCAACATGTCTTTGTTAGTGCCAAGATAGAGGCAGATCAGTACGGTAGGTGTGGGTATAGCTAGCCGTAGGCATACGGTTACTACCTGTCCCACAGTAGGAGGGACAGCCCCACCCTGGGCAGGTGTGTCCTGACATAAAACAGTACAAAGGGCAAATGTCCAAGATGGTAAGACATAAATATGTCCCATATATAATGTAACAGTCGTAATTAATAGTTATGCCTGTATGTAAGAAACGTAAATGTTACATGCAATATTATAAGTAGCCAAAGTCACACAACAATAGGTATGTAGTGAGGATAAAAGTATGTGCTAACCTGTGTACTGACCGTGGCTACGTGTTGGCCTGTAAACACTGCTGTGTGTCCCACAAGTGTCCAACAATGACCATATGAAAAGGTGGCAACCCATGGCAAACTGGCTCTTTTAACAACACAACCACAATGACTGCAAATATCTGGGACAGAAATACAAGGGATAGCTGTCACTTACACATATTCCTTGATATATCGCTGCAATTATGGAGGTATACAAGTAGCAAGCTCACCTGCAGACGATATAGAAACCAATTAACAACGGCCCAACGTACAATCCCGTAACATAAGTCTACTAACTGTTAGTTCTCTAATTAGGGATGGAGCCCACACACATATATACGGATTATGTAGAAATGCAAGGCCCACAAACCTGTATATGCTACGTACACCCACCGACATCCACCACACTAGAAACTAAAGCAATACAGACTGTAATAGCAGCACAAACATCCAGTCAGTCAATTACATCTGCAGAACCCTCAACATATCATGTGAGAGACACAATTAAAGGCATCATGCAAAATTGCAGGCGTTGTATAATGGAACAAACAGCCATGTTACAGGTTTTGTTTGCAATACTCCATTATCAGACGTTTGGATGACAGGTACACCCACATGTTGAACCAAATACTCTACCTGTCACACACAATCCACAGGGGACATGAATCCAAACTATACTTGTCTCCATGCATAGCAGTTGCAGTTACACATAACAAAACACAATACAGACCGTCTCCCCGAAGGTAGGGCAAATAGGCAACGTCCAAGTGGAGAATCCAATTATACCCCACTGTTGCCGTGTAATTGGCGAATGGAGTAACTGCTGATATGCAAGTAATTAGTCACTCAGGAACACCAATTGGCGGGATGAATCCACATGTTACAGGTATCGACGTATATAAGGATGACTTGCCAGACATTCAAACCATATGCTCATACTGAATACCAGTTGAAGCACTGTGAGAGAGATAGAAACGAAACGCCGTAACGTCAACAAGGTATGTAGAATGCCCGATATGTAAGGTTATGTATAGCATGATCTGTATTAATTAGTTTTACTGTATGTATAGCCTGGTTTGCATTAATTAAACGTGTCCGCAATGCATAAAGTGGGGAAAGGTATTTATGTAGTGATGTCTTGCTGAGCATACTAACGCTTGTAGAAAATGTGCGTCCAGCAGTGGGACACAAGGTACACAGCACAGACACCACAAGGGATGCTACATGAGGGTGTTAAACAGAACAATTCCATACAACCCGCCGTCAGTGGTAGGGTATGTCCAACAAGGATGTGCCATAGCAGGGGATAGTATATGTTGATATACTGCCCCAGCACGCATGTGTATGGGCATATAACATTAATGACATATGTAAGGTGGTCCCGCTGTGCAAGTATGCTTTGCATAATGGGATACTATGTGAAATATGTGTAATGTATAGTATTATAGGTAGATATGACAGATATTCTACACAACATAACAGGCATATCATGCATACCACAGATATCATCTATTGGTATGTACAATAACAGGATACATATGGCTTGTAGGTATAGGACATTGTAATAGCATGATAGCTAATCTAAATGGAAGGGCTACCAAGTAACCATGCACAAAGGACATGTAATAGCTTCACAGGTGCATAGTGGGGTACTATGAGGTCTGGCAAGTCCATGTGTAAGCACAACTACAGTGTTCACACTAGTGGCACCTCTCTAGGGTAGTGTCCTGTGAACAGCAGAGCCAGGTGTCACCTGCACCTCTGCACAGTACAGCCACTGCAGTGATCCCAGGCCTACATGTGTCTCCTAACCACCAAGGGAGGTATCACATGAACAGTGCTACTGAGTGTCCCTGCGTGATGTACATAGGACTTATGTTCCAAAGCATGCTGAGTGTCCGTTTTGGGAATGTAACCCACAAGCACATCCCACTCATTGTGGCGTGTGTGCACATATCCATGAGCATGTTGCTCACAGTGGCCTCTGCTTATGTCACGTATGAGGAGTATATCCATTAATAATGTTGTGGACATGGGCCCTGTCTGATCAGCAGAGGTCACCCCTGAGTATGTAGTATGCAAATGTGTACAGATGTGGTGTCCGTAGTGCAGCCACATATTTAAACTGTCGGAGCTCAGTAAACATCAGGGCGTGTTAATGTTGTGGCATGTAAAGCTGTAGCTGTTGTGTAAGGTACACCCTAAATGGGGTGGTGTACCCTTGAATGTGTGTAGATGTCTTGAGTTCAGAGGTACAATGTGTGCCTATGTACCAGCTACACACCCAGTACAGATAGGTGTGGCCACGTAGAAGGACATCCACGCCACAGTGGAAATACGGTAACCACAGGAGTGGGTGCGACATATGTGTGTACTGCAAACATGTACAATGTGATATGTATGTAGAGGACTACCATCCATGTGATAGTCAGTGGGTGAATGGTGTAATGCAAAGGTGATGTGCATGCACCTTGTGACATGCAGCTTGATGCCATGATAGTCATATTATGTATCTGTCACATCGACACCCGTATGGTTGGAGTCAGTATCAGCTGGTGGAGCAATCATGGCGCTTGGTATGCAGGGGTTTGAAAGTTAGGCAGGGAAAGTCCCCTGTGCTAGCCTGTTCTGCAGGGAAGCATATACTGAACATGAGGGGCCCTATGACTGAGGACCGTGGCATGCCAAATGTACCTGACATGTAGTAGGTACTATGTTATGCTGGCCTCACTGTGTGTCCTGTCCATGAGCCACATAGCATAACATCCTGACACAGGGTACGATGTGCAGGTGGATGTGTATGTTGTCAATACCAGAATGGGGAATGGTGCTGAAAGGCAATGAGAGGATAATGTAGGATGTGTGGACTCCCGTACCATCAGCAACTGCCTGGTAACTGTATAAAAGGAGTCCACCATGTGTAGAGGCCATGCTCTGGCCCTAACCAGCCCAACCCAGGTGGCAGCAAAGGACGGGAGCCCAACAATGTCTCTGTAAATGACATCCTTGATGATGTGCCCCATAGCCATGCAGAACAGTCCAGTCAGATGTGTAGGACTCTAGTCCCACTCGTGCATTGTGGTGCCACCTGTGTGTAGTGTGATAAATGCTGCTGTGTGCCATTCATGTGCTACAATGTCTGAAACAAGGCTATTACTGAATATGGTGGCATAGTGGGGAGACATGTAATTCAGAGGTTGGTGGACATCACAGCCTGGGACGTTGGAAGGTGACATGGGGCCAGTGTCCCAGGACATACAGAGTGTAGGTCAGTACTGTGTAGGTGTGACCACAGGGACACCACAATGTTCATGTATGGAATGCGGCCCTGTAGTGAGGGAGAGGGTGTAATGTCAGCATTGAATCCATCCTCCAGCATGTTGCCAACAACACCTGGGTCTGCAATGTTCCTGAGTGACTGTTGTATGTGACAGCAGATGTAAGTGTTGCCATCAACTACTGACATACCACCATAATGCCTGGTGGTACACCCCGGAATGTGTGGCAGTCATGTTTACGTAGCTTGTCTTGGAGTATGTGATGAAGGACCCTGTGGCTCCACCACGACTGACCAGTGAGCCACCCCACACATGGGAATGTACACCACTGTGCAACAGCCTACACCTGTTGTTGTACTTCCTATGTCCATGGAACATGACCACCAGAGTGGCATCTGTTATCTGGTGTGTACCATCATGGCTCTGTGTGGAATAGCATGATCCATGCAGTTGTGTACATGCTAATGAAGTGCACCGGGGTATGTGCCAGCATTTGTATGTGCATTGTCCATCTGCACGGGTGTCATGATGTTAACAACCGCTGTCAGCAGACATCTGTAGTAGGTGTTGTAGTACTCATGTACTGTGTATGCTGTGATGGGTGTGGTGCCGGGATGTGGCTAACAAGGTTGATTAGCATATGTTCAGAATCCACCAATGAGGGGATAACCCCAGGTGTGTAACACCAGTCACATGGTGGTAGTGTGCATGCCAAGGGTAATGTAGGTCTTGGAGGTGGTGTGTATGGGTTGATCCAGCAGAGCAGAGGATATGACTCATGGATGTGTCGGTACATGAGTGGCTATCCCAGTGAAGTGTGGGGTAGTGTCAGTCACACATCAGTAGTAGCTGTCTGAGGCCCACTGTCCAATATACCAACATAGAAGGTATGTTACCCGTGGGGTATGATGTTGACTCTGTCGCTTGTTACAATGTGTATAGCGGTCCCGGACACAGTTACTTGCACATGGAGCACCTCTGATGCATTGTGCTAAGTAACTTGCCAGGATGTGTGCAAAACATAGTGGGATATGGGAACCCCTCACCTGTGGGTGTGCCAGTCCTGGTATGTGCCTGAAATGTATGGTCTGTCTATAACCTGTCATTGCAGGTGTGCTCTGCAGAGCCTAGAGGCAGGTCCCAGTCACTGCAGAGATGTTTTAGTGGTGCATTATAAGGTGTGCCTTGCCTGCGTGCATCACAGAGGAAGATGCAAGCAGTGTGTCACATGACCCCATGTTGTGCCTGTCAGTTCCCGTCCTGCTGGTGACAGTTATTGGAAACTGTGCAAGACAGGCAGTATAGAAGCAGCAAGAGCCTTACTTGTGAGCTGTACTCCCACAGGTGCAAGTCATCTGTGCCACAGCATTGTGTTTGACCAGGTCAGTCAAAGCAGACAGATACCAGATGCCTGTGGAATGACAAAAGGAGCATAGGCAACTGTTGAAGTGACACAGTCGGTCATTGTACAGTGGTATCATGTCCGGACGAATGCAAAATGCTCCCCAGGGCTTGGCCCACACCCTCAGGGCTATAAGACTGGTGAGCTATTGCATGTCCCTGCACACGTAGTCTGTGAAGTGGCATCACAGGGCAGTCACACTAACATGGAGAATGACAGTCATATCGTACCTGGTGAGGTGTGGCATGGGTGCATAGGTTATGTTGCAGAAGCAGTTACCCGACAGCAAGATGTAAGCGACTAACGCCCTGTGTAGCCTGTTGTGTGGAACTGCAGTGTGACTCCCTACAGAGTCATCTATGACTGGTGTGTTGTGAATGTTATAACTCACTATTGGCTGTATGTGATGGGCACACATGAGTCTCTGGGCTATAAGCTGGTGATGTTGTCTTCCATGATGGGGGCTACCTCTGGTGCCTACAGTGAGTATGGAGATGTACTGCACAAGTTGTCCTTGTAGGTGTGGCCAGTGTTGTAGATCATGTGAGACTATGTGATGGGTGGGGTGTGTTGCGAATGTTACACATCCCCAAATGACTGTCAGGTGCAGTCAGGGTTGGTGACAGCATTACCCCCAGCCATAGCTGTCAACCTCCTGTCCCCAAACTCCTGTCCCCAAACTGAGAACATTAGCCCTCATACTGTGTGACAAATGGGCAAAACGTGGAACACTTACAACTGGCTTACTAACAGCTTCAACTAGGAAGGGCATATGATGGCTAAAATAGGCTGGTTATACATATAAAAAGATATTCTAATAAATTAATATGATTCCCATCTATTTAGCCATGGCTAGCAGGTAAACAATTTCCAACAATGAATGTGTGACAGACCCTTCCAATGTAGAACCTTGAGGAACATGCATCTTTTAGAACCCCAAATGAGGTACGTTCCTCATAATGAGGTACACCTGAGAGCTATGCCCCCAGCACGGCTGCAGAAGTGCATCCCCTACAGGCTGTAGTGCCGTATGTTGGGAGGTGAGCATTGAATGTGTACATGAGACAATTGCTCTATTGCCACATATACAACATATCCCTCATATAGACAGGCAGTAGCACTGGTACGTGACAGTTGGACATGCCTGTATATACAACCATGTCCCACAGGATATGTGTTACGTGTGTACAACAGCTGTTGTACCATAAGCAAGCTGGGAAGTGTAGGACAGCCAGTGTACCTGTGGGAAATGGTGTGGAATGGGTGCTATAGTAATCAGTAGCTCATGACATGCTCACAAGTTCTGAACAAGTGCCTAGCATGACCATACAATACAGATAGGGTGTTGGATAATATCAACCCACAAGTGGTGATGACAGTCATTTAGGGTGGCACCGCACTATAACCCTGCTGAGTATGGTGTGCATGTCCATGAACCATTAGCACTGTAGATGTTAGCAGTACAGATGTACAAGACAACACGGATATGTGATTACAAATACCTTTGCATGTCACAGGAGTGTTCCACCAGTGGCCTGTTGACAGACTCACAACTACAAAAGGTGCAAGAGTGACATGTACACAGCACACCAGTGCCAGCTACAGTAGAACAGGGTTAATGTGTTGTACCCCACCCTCATTGTAGTCCATACCACACAGACAAATGTTAGGCATCTGTGTATGTAAGGCTGTGAATGGCCATGACTTATCAGAATAGCTGTGTTAGTGTTGTGAACAACATTGAGAATGGGCGGTGTGTGTGAGGTGTGTGACATATGTGCACAGTCTGATGGATGATACCAGCAATGTCACCGCTAGGTGAACATCCCTGTACCCATAAACTACTACCTAGGCTGTGGTCAAAATTATGGACACTGTGTAAGGGATGGTGCTGTGATGTGCACCCCCGACTTGGTGACGTCTCCAGGCCCCTTAGGTAGTCATATGAGGTACCCATGTCATGTCAGGGTCTCATCCATGAGCACGGAGATGACTGGGCAGGCATATACAGCACTGTGGTGACCAATATTGGATCACATACCACCTTTAAGGGGTAATGGCTATGCATGGATATGCAATACCAGCCTTCACAATCCTCACCTCCACTATGCACCATGCTGTCTACCTTGCAGAAAGACATTTGCTACACCATGATGATGGACATGCTACATGTCCATATCCTGATCTATAAGACATATGTCATGGACAGCCACCATCCTAATACTAGGATCACCACAGGCTGGACAGATCCCTGTGCCATATATGTGACACATACTCCAGCCATACCATGCAACCCTGTCCATCAAAGCTGCACATGTCATCCCAGTCATACATGGTGTGATGGCCTCATGGTAGATGTACTATCAACTGACTGGATCAGTAATGTGGCACTGATGCACCTTGCGGTGGCACAATGGCTGTCTGTTACAGCTTGGAAACTGTGCCCGCACATGCTATGGTTGATAACTATCCCTGCGAATGTCGTCTGACTAGCCATTGTCCCATGTCTATCACATGTGCAATACAGGCGATCTGTGGCAGAATGTTGAACAGTTGTACAGTGCTGTGTAGATGTATATGGCAACACACATGCATGTACAGGTGTCCATGCGTATGTGTGCATTCTCACTGCTCAAGTCCATTACGGCTGTGTCTGTGTTGATATGTGACATATACACAGCATCCAGGTCAACAGTAGTGCCGTGGACACATCCAGGCATGTGCAGATAGGTAAGAACACAAGTGCAGGCAAATAGACATCCCCACAGCAAGACAGCATTTACATGGAGTATGAACACTGTAATGAGGTGACACACATATATGGTGATGATATCCAATGCATAATGGGTGTGACATGTGTGACACAAACACGTCAGTCGTGTCAGTGTCATGATGCTTTGCAAAGATAACTATGCAGATGTAGTAGATGTCATAGAAATGTATGTGTAGCAGTATCTCTGTACATCTCTGAAACTGTGACCTGTCACCATCATTATGTCTTACAGATAATGCCCCGTACACGCCTCCCAGCATACACCCACCAGGAGGATGATGTCCGAATCCCACAGCTCCATGACAACTATGACTTGTTGTTCAGCCATGTGCCACAGCATGCCCAGCAGCTGGATGACCTGTGGCAGAATCTACGCAGGAGGGTGAACGATGTGGGGTGGCCATAACCACACCTACCAGCAGGTGCGCAGACACTGCACGGACTTGATACAACATGCAAAACAGCATGCCACTGCAATCGCCAGGGAATAAGGTGGAACAGGTGGTGGGCCACCAACCCAGCCCCCACTCACACACACCGAGGAGCTACTGGCCAGTCTGGGGACACCCAGGGAACAGCATCCAGAAACACTAGCTGCCATCGTGGAGGTGGGTGTCTCTCAACCAATGAGCCTGGAGTTACCTGGTAAGTCAGTACTGCACATATGGCTATTATATACCATGTAGTTGCATGTGTCACTGTACATTATGTAAAGTAACAACATATGCAAGGTATGTGGACACACATGCTGCATACTACAGTATGCTACATTGTGTATGCACACATGTACATACTATATGCTTTTACACAGGTGAATGTGTTCACATGCACAGTGCAACCTGTGGTTGTCATACAGTCATGGATAATGTTCATACTGGCATGTCACCCCTATACAGGTACCTCTGGCATGCCGCACAGACATGAGTCCGTTGCAGGTGAGACTGTCATCAGTATCAGGCATGTTACAGTGTAGATCTATTTGCCATGTGGCCAGTTAACACTTGCACACCTGATGTTTGTTCCAGTCACGATATGCAGGTCGCACCACCCTTCATTCACACAGGACACCCATGTGCAATATATACAAATGTAATGATACACCGACTTGAAACCACAGTACTTGTCATTGCGACATGTGTGGTCAGCTGTGCATACAACGGTGGAGGTGTTCTACAATGGAGGCATATGTAGTATGCATTGGAACAACATGTGTGGTACGCACACAGTACCACACAGTGAGCTGTGATATGGGCAGCCCACAGGTGTAACCATTGCGTCATATGCCCCTGCATTGGGTGCACACATTGTGATGTGCCTCCTGACATGTCCCAGACATGTAGTGTTCTGTCTGCAATATTGTCACACTATCTCATGACCTATACCCCACATACCAAACATAGAACCCGTTGTCTGCATAGCCCTGTGGATTGTGACATATCTGACATCTATGGGTGTATGTCATATGGGACAACACAGACATGTGAGATAGATGCCCATCACACACGATTGGCCAACACATGTGCACACATGGCCATTGGGGATGGCCAGAGACATGTAGCCACACAGTACTTGGGATGTGTATACACCCTGTTGCACATTGTCTACACATGGTCCAATTATAGCCTTAGTTGACCTATTATACAGTTGATGTGGTACACTGGACAACCTAAAAGCCTGTGCACAGCTACTGGAGGTGTCACTGAAGTCTACCATATACGATCTGTTGAACATCACGACTGTGTTGCAGTTATGGCTATGCAATATGTACATGTTATGCATTCTACAGCAACATAGATGCCTCATGATGCCATGCAATGGCACAGTGTCTGTACTCACACTGTATAGCAATGTAGACGGCTCACACTACCCTCCCATGCTCATGCACATTTGCTAAACATGCATTCTATCTGTAGGGCATACACACAACACTGCATGCATACTACCATGATTGTGTGAACTGCATAGCTACTGATATGACACCTGCTTGCTGTAGTGTGTACCCCAGGGAGGTATGCTTACTAACACTATAAATGTCTGAGCTGCATGCCCTCTGCTGTATCGCAGGCATGCTGCATGCCATCTAACAAATCACATGCATGGTGTGTCTGTGTGTGTCTGTGTTTGTGTGTGTGTGTGTGTGTGTCTGTGTTTGTGTGTGTGTGTCTGTGTTTGTGTGTGTGTGTGTGTGTGTGTGTGTGTGTGTGTGTGTGTGTGTGTGTGTGTGTGTGTGTGTGTGTGTGTGTGTGTGTGTGTGTGTGTGTGTGTGTGTGTCTGTGTCTATTGTACTTTACAGTATTTCTTTGCATTCACAGGTGATGTAGGTATGTTACCCTCCTGCGGTCCATCTGATGTTAGTGTCCCCAAAGATACTAGCGGTGATGAACATATGCATGAGGTACAGGCAGGGTTGTCAGGGGCTGAATCTGTGCAAATGGTTACCATCCCAGCTATGTCTCCCTCTTCCCCGCACACAGTTCTGTTGCCAACACATACCACATCACCAGTGGCCATAGAGGAAGGACAGTCAGCGTCTGTTAGAGTAGAACAAGGATGTGTGGTGGCTACAGAAGGTGTGTCTACACACCATGGTGTCAGTGTAATGACTGCAGATGTGCCACACAGGCATGTGGCTGGTGCTGCTCGTAGGAGGACCTCTGACAGACATGCACCTGCAGGACAGAGCGCAGCAGCTGGTATCACCAGATGCATGTTCCAGACAGTAATGGCGGCACAGGCAAGTGCTGAATGGCAGAACAGAGAAGGGCAGAGGCTGCAGGGGGCTGCTATCCATACCCTAAATGACAACATCCAGGCATTGGCAAATGCTCAACAGCAGATAGCTAATGTTCTGGATAGGCGATTAGGTGAAATGGTTGGAATCCTTGACCGAGGCATGGCAATCCGCGAGCGGGAGCTGTCAGTGCTGGAACATCTGGTAGGAGTGAGGCGTAGGCCATGTGGACGTAGGCCAGCAACACCACCTAGTGTAGGTCAACGTGAGCATGCCACCTCACATGCCCGCTCCCATAGTGCCGGTAGCAGTAGCAGTGCAGCTGCTGCTGCGCTGTCAACACCAGGACACAGCAGGCCAAGTGGACATGGCCCTGGACATTCTCAGTGGGTCACGGTTCCAGCGGACATGTGTTGTCGGACAGTAGCCACTCTGTACCTCCACCTGGTAGTGCCCGTGCAACCCCAGGTAGGCACAGGTCACATGGCCGTGGATGGACACAGTGAGCTGTACAACCTGCTCTGTACAATCTGGGGCTGTCAATTATACCCCGTGTAGGCTTCACAAATGACAGAACTGTGTACACACATACAGGCACACAGCAAACACAACTGTAGGGCTCCACAACATCCACATGCATTCTGCACAGACATGTCCAGTCAACTCACGGGCCCTTACACACACACATGATGTTATCCATTGGTGCAGCCTATGCCCCTGGCAAACATATCACCCTGTGCATATGATGAAGCCTGTGCCTCATCCCTGTCATCCACACCATTGGTGCAGGGTTATGCACAAATATTCTGATGCACAAGGTGAACAGCATAGTGAGAGGTGTATGTAATATTACCTGTGTATGCATAGTGAGGGATGTGTATGTTGCAGTGGTTGTGTGTGAATACTAAGAGATGTGTATGTGACATAGGTTGTGTACTGTCGACATGCACCTGTCATACTATGTAGTGCAGGTGCATCATGCATTGTGATGTGTTCACGGTATGTGTCTCGGTTACATCTGTAGCACCATGTTGGTTGTGATACCCTGGTTCCCTCCTATGGTGTACTTGCATGTGCCTACAGGTAGCAGTGTTTGCAGTCCCCCACGTGTAACTGTGGATTATTCACAGGCATGTCTGGCAATATCAGCATGCTACATGTACCCTCAACCTGACTGTTGGAAACACTAACATGACATAGATGTCCGCACATATACTGCACCTGACGCATGTGGTCAGTGCCACAGGCTACATTGGACAGAGACGTGACATACATAGCAGGACACATTACAGGTATGGTGACATGGTGCAGGGGTTGTACACAGTGGTCTGGCCAATGATGTTGTGAGGTGTCACTTGGTAGCTGGAGGCTACACTGTGCAGCAGTAGGACCCTGTATCAGTACGGGAACATGGCTACATTCACGGGGTATACACCACTATAATGCACACCCCATAGTGTGCAGGTGGGGACCCTTGCCTATGTGGTCATCACCCTCACAGTACTATGCACCCACATGACGTGTCACAAAGAAGGAACATGCACAGGTAGCCAGTATGGCTGGGACCTATGGCATCAACAGGTTAGTGCAATGCATCACCATTATGGGTTAGTCACCACGTGGGGTTAGTGATCATTTCTCACTGTATATTAGCATACACCCTCACACCAAGAACCAGACATACATACAGACACACACACACTGTGGTGACCACACATGTGTATATGGACAGCCGACGTGTGTGATGCACCACACCGGCCGACGTCATGCTTCCCACACTGACGTATGTACAGATCTCTACAACAGTGTACAAGGATGTGTAACAACTGGGACATATTCCCTGTGATATGTGGCATCTCTGGTCACACATTCAGACACACATGGTAGTGCTGGGAATGATACACCTGCCATATGATGACACGTTTGATAGACATGCAGTGGTATTGATTGCATTATGTGTACCAACGCTATATCTGGCAAATGTGCTGCTATATGCACACGGGAGGTTGTAGGTGTTACAGGTGACATATAGTTGGTAACACCTGACCGCTGTGTATGCATTATGTCAGCACTGTCACGTAACAGTAACATAGCGTACTGTTTGCACATGGCATGATAGGATGGTGTGTGACATAACTGTGAGCTACCCCCTGCAAACATACATCTACACAGGTGGTACACCACGTTATGTACACACATCCCTCCATATGTGCTGTTTGTATGTTACCGTATACAGGTGTCAATGATGGGTCTGCATTGTGACTGCATGTCGTAGGTAGGTGCAACTATGTTACGGACATCGGCCACTGCACATGCATGGTTGCTGCATGCACAGTACAGATGTCACATGTGTCTCCTGTTGCCATGTTTGTATGCATTGCTATTATTGGACATGTGTGTTGACATACATATCACATGGACTGTGGTATGATATCATGGGTGTCACAGGCGACCAGTACAAGGGTATGTGTCCCGGTCAACATTGCTACACCCTGTAGTGTGAGCATTCAACAGACATGGGCCCACCTTCCATTCGCGTGTGTAGCATTGATTAGACCACTGTTATGCATGAGGTACATCACAGGCTATGTATGTATGTGTTGTGTGTGCAGTCCATGCACACATCCACATAATCACATGTATGACATATCCAGACGTGTGTTCATTGGTGTACAGCAACAGTCGGGTGTCACAGCTGTGTAAGGGCCGTGGTATGTCTTGAGCCGACCTGTGCATGTATACTGGTATCATTGCAATGCATAACACCTGTTGGATCCCTGTTGGTACATGTGTACTCTGCACAGCTGGTGTACACCTCTGTACAGCCCAGTGGTCATGTGTCACATGGTGTTGTGGTACTGTAAGGCTGTGTAGTGCTGCACCGACGACATGGTGCTGACTTGACAGCTACAGTGTACACAGCAGTGTGTACGTGTGACCTGCACCTGTGACAGCTGTGATGGCAGCTGTGTGTGTACAGGTCACTGCATGTGTGACCGCCCTGTGCATGAGGACAGTTATACCTTACTGTGCCCTTCTGTACTGTGCCCTTCTGTGTGTACACTCTATCAGCATGCACGACAGGCCTTTGCAACAGCTACGTGTGCGAGCATGCCCAGTATGCTGTTGTGTAGATGGACACAGTACAGTCCATGTACACAGTTGTGTAGATGGACACACGGTACAGTCCAATCTGAGACTTTCCGTGTTTACACTCCATCTGCATGCAAGACGGCCCTTTGCAACAGCTAAGTGTGTGAGCATGCCCAGTATGCTGTTTTGTAGATGGACACACGGTACATTCCCCACTGTGTCCTTCCGTGATTAGACTTTGTGTGCATGCAAGATGGCCCTTTGCAACTGCTAAGTGTGTGAGCATGCCCAGTACGCCGTTGTGTAGATGGACACACAGTACATTCCAAACTGCGCCCTTCCGTGATTACAATCCGTGTGCATGCAAGAAGCCCTTTGCAACTGCTGTGTGAACATGCCCAGTACGCCGTTGTGTAGATGGACACACAGTACATTCCAAACAGACGTGTGATACTAAGCTTGTAGGCATGGACATTGACATCCTGTATAGCCATGGTGGTCATCCAGGCAACAGATGTCCATTTTCAATGTCACGATGGATGCATACATTGAACACACTGGTTGCTGTCTCGAAGGGTGTACAGTCTGTGGTGCATCCCGTATCTATTTAGTGTTGTAGTGCTCCGTAGATATTTAGTTGGCCTGATGACAGCACTGCCGTGTTTGTCTACGTCTACCTTGGGACAGTAATATGCTTTCAGACTGCTCACTCTCTAAACATTCCCTATCGGCATATTTGCCTTTGCAGATGATGTCACCCACCTAGAAGTATGCCTCTGGGAGTGCTGTGTTCAGTAATCTCAGTAGCGCGTTCTGTAAATGCGTAATGCTGTAGTGTGATAAGGTAGTTTGGTGTATGTTCAACTCCCGGCCCTGCCAAGTGTGTGTGCGTGTGTGTGTTTCCAGCTGCCTGGGGACACAGTAATGCTTTTAGATGCCTCACGACACATACATTCCCTATCGGCGTCTTTGCCTTTGCAGATGATGTCACCCACCAAGAAGTATGCCGCTGGGAGTGCTGTGTTCAGTAATCTCGGTAGCGTGTTCTGTAAATGCGTAATGCTGTAGTGTGATAAGTTAGTTAGGTGTATGTTCAACTCCTGGCCCTGCCAAGTGTGTGTGTGTGTGTGTGTGTGTGTGTGTGTGTGTGTGTGTGTGTGTGTGTGTGTGTGTGTGTTTCCAGTTGCCTGGGGACAAAGTAATGCTTTTAGATGCCTCACAACACATACATTCCCTACCGGCGTCTTTGCCTTTGCGGATGATGTCACCCACCTAGATGTATGCCTCTGGGAGTGCTGTGTTCAGTAATCTCGGTAGCGTGTTCTGTAAATGCGTAATGCTGTAGTGTGATAAGGTAGTTATGTGTATGGTCAACTCCTGGCCCTGCCAAGTCTGTGTGTGTGTGTGTGTGTGTGTGTGTGTGTGTGTGTGTGTGTGTGTGTGTGTGTGTTTCCAGCTGCCTGGGGACACAGTAATGCTTTTAGATGCCTCACAACACATACATTCCCTATCGGCGTCTTTGCCTTTGCAGATGATGTCACCCACCTAGAAGTATGTGTCTGGGAGTGCTGTGTTCAATAATCCTGGTAGCGCATTCTGTAAATGCGTCATGCTGTAGTGTGATAGGGTAGTTAGGTGTAAGTTCGATTCCCAGGCCTGCCAAGTGTGTGTGTGTGTGTGTGTGTGTGTGTAAGTGTGCATGCTCCTGTCCACCTGGGGACTCAGGTTATGCTTTTAAATGCTTCACACCACAGATATATCCTGCTGACGTTTTCGTCTTTGCGGATGTTGACACGCACCTAGTAGAATGCCTGTGGGTCTGCTGTGTTTAGTAATCTCGGTAGCGCGGTCTGTAAATGCGTCATGCTGTAGTGTGATAAGGTAGTTAGGTGTAAGTTCAATTCCCAGGCCTGCCAAGTGTGTGTGTGTGTGTGTGTGTGTGTGTGTGTGTGTGTGTGTGTGTGTGTGTGTGTGTACATGCTCCCATCCGCCTGGGGACTCAGGTTATGCTTTTAGACACTTTGCACCACAGATATATCCTGCTGATGTCTTTGTCTTTGTGGATGTTGACACGCATCTAGTTGAATGCCTGTGGGTCTGCTGTGTTTAGTAATCTCGGTAGCGCGTTCTGTAAATGTGTCATGCTGTAGTGTGATATAGTAGTTAGGTGTAAGTTCGATTCGCAGGCCTGCCAAGTGTGTGTGTGTGTGTGTGTGTGTGTGTGTGTGTGTGTGTGTGTGTGTGTGTGTGTGTGTGTGTGTGTGTGTGCATGCTCCCGTCACGCTTCACACCACAGATATATCCTGCTGACGTCTTTGCCTTTGTGGATGTTGACACGCACCTAGTAGAATGCCTGTGGGTCTGCTGTGTTTAGTAATCTCGGTAGCGCATTCTGTAAATGCGTCATGCTGTAGTGTGATAGGGTAGTTATGTGTAAGTTTGATTACCAGCCCTGCCAAGTGTGTTTGTGTGTTTCCAGCTGCATGACAACAGTACATTGCTTTTACAGTATTCACTCACCATAACATCTGTGCGGCGTCTTTGCCTTTGATGCCACTGTCTACAGGCTAGACATATGCCTGTGTGATTTCCGTGATCCACTACTCACGGTTGCACATTCTGTCACTGCGTAATGCTGTCATGTGGTACAGTGGTTACGTTCGTGTTCTGCTCACAACCCTGCCGTGTGTGTGTGTCTGTGTGTGTGTGTGTGTGTATGTGTGTGTGTGTGTGTGTGTGTGTGTGTGTGTGTGTGTGTGCGTGTCTGTGTGTGTATGTCTGTATCTCTCTCTCTCTCTCTCTATATATATATATATATATATATATATATATATATATATATAAAATCTATTTTCTGCCCATAACTCTGCTCTTGCATGGACAGCTGACTGTTTCATGTATCGCATATTTGCATAGCTTTCACATACCAATGGGGTATGTTGCAAATCCCAGCATTGTCCATGCAATGTCTGTGTTACGGGTGGTGTTACACGCCCTTACAGACGTTTGCTGTATATCTTGGCAGACATCTATCTTTGCTGTACTCTCACTGTACTCGTACACGCCGGAGGCTTCATGTATCATGGCCTAGTTTTGCTGTGTGTATGTCTATTTGTGCTGTGTGCATGGCTGTGGATATGTCCCACTATCATCCTTTGTAAAGGTGACAGCCCTATAGGTACTTCATGTAGACTGCTGTGTCATTTGACATGTCAGCACATACCTGCAGACAGTACTGAACGTCCTACTGCAGCGCATTTCATACCTTCTGCATTATCTTGCAGTCGATAATGCTGTTTCCTCACACATGTATATGTTTCTGATCATACCACTCCACCTCCTAGAGCAAACTTCTGGACTAGGCCTTATCTGATAGTGGAACACATAGGGGCAGTATTGACATGTTGCTCTTACAAACGTAGATAGTTGACACAATAATAGGTTTTGCATTAGTATGGCTTTTCTGACGGATTTGGTGTCTTAAACACACATGTTTGTCATTATTTCATGACTTCAGTTATCAGGAATGTGCTGGAATGGTACTGATTTTACGTGGAACACACCAAACATATGAGGCAGAACTCTGCACATTCTGCGTAAATCTGTACAGTTGCGGTGTATGTGTCTGATACAAGATATCAACTTTCTGACACCAATACACACACTGTATGGCGGCATCACAGGCCACATGCCATTACATTTATATTGCAGGATACACCCACCCAGCGGGTTGTATTCCTCACACAGGCCAACAGCTGCTTATCCACACTAATTAGTCTATCATGTACCATATGTGTGCGCTGGTATTTGCACTTTCCGTCAGTGGCTGAGCTCACGTACGAGTATGGGGGACTGGACATTGTTACGGTGACACTGCATGACACCCTGAGGGACAGATTTCTTTTGAGTCTATTGACCTTCCACATTGACATTCATAGGGCATACATTGTCATTCACATTTGGCGGAGTACATGCATATGACTTGTACATGTTTTCTCATTTGTCCTGATGTCTTTCTTCTCACCTGTCCACCTAGTATCACTAGTTCTGTACATGTATTTTGGACAGGTTACCTTCATACCCCTAACCTGTACACATTATGGGTAAACGCCCGGACGTTTGACCTTTGCCCTTGTTACATTTGTCATAGTAATGTGCCTTTCTGGTAGATTGCTGGCAAGGCATTACGAACTGTGCGGTTAGACAATAGTGACTGACATTTCTATTACATGATTAGTAACACTCATAACATTCGTATTCCTTGCTACGCCAGTATTCTCTCAACATTCTGACTTTGTCGGGGGTATATCTAATATAGTCCCTATTTGTATTTCATGTACTATGCCTTAGTGCAGCTGTCTTATTCTGACAGTTTGCCAGTTATGGTTACCATCTTGGTCGTACGCATGTCCATCCATGATAATCGCCTACATGACACTGATATAGGGCCCTACATATTCCCAAAATGGTTTACGCAATATTCAGTGGATGGTTTGCCCCATTATTGAGAATATAGGCGTGTGCTATACCCACATCACTCCTACGGGGCGGGCCTACGAAATCTCTGCCAAACAACACCTAGGCCCATTTCTGCATACCCATGATTCCCATACCTGACAACCCTCTACAGTACCCATTACACATGTTTAATGTGAGCGGTACTGACATGTGGAGACACTTATATGCACTCCCCACTCTCCGGATATCAGTTGGTACGTCATACATTCTATCGACACGTGTCATCACCCTTGCACCTGCTACTGTTGCATGTACAGCTATATCGTATTTGCTGAGGTCACTTATTTTGCGTCAATGTCAGTTGACACTACGTATGGATCAATTTTTGGGGTCCTGCAATGGACACCTATATGCATGTTTAAAGTGTAGAACTTGCTGGACTGTCACTTTCTGGCCAATGGTTTGGAAGGCAGCGGTTTATTCACCTTTCGTGCATGTCTGTTTGTCTACCCATATTAGCTATAATGTGGCCTATTTATGTACATATGTCATATCTACGGGACATATGTTTGTTGTGTATACATATATACATGTACAATCCTCATTTCATAATTTGCTTTGGTTTACGTCTGTGGATTATGTGTATACACATATATCTATATCCATACCATACCTTTCCACTGTACAGATTGTTGCAGAGTGTACAGCTGGTTGCCTCTTTATCTACGGTGTGTTTTACATAAATCTGTGTCTATCTGGCAATGTAGGGGCATTTCATTTGAGACTTACGGTGGGAAATACTGGCAAGCAGTTCAGGTTACGACTGCATACCCTTCAGAGAATCCATGCTACTGACACACCCGTTATTCTATCCACTTTCTATGTTTGTTCTGGCACATATCTGGGGTTTGTCCCTATTTGTACCGGTAGTTTGCATGCCTTTGTCCGGTTTCATACTTTACGGGGTTAACAGGTTTGAGCCATGTATATCTAACATGGGGGAAACAGCATTCATTTACTATGCTGTGAGCGGATCACACACGCACAGGCGCACTTGCATTTCCTTATTGTGGGTTACGCGCAGGCGCACGTGCATATCCTTATTGTAGGTTACATATGTTTACTAAGTCTTTGTGCTTACGTGGGCTTTATTACTTGTGAAAGTACCAGTAAATTATCTGTAATCCGGTTAATGGACGTATGCGAAATACACGTTCACCTTTACATATTTAAATGTCTGTGCAGCACAGACGCATTCATTACACTTTAACATTATATGTGCTGTAGTCGTAGTTGAACCGGGACTGCATTCACATTGGCTGGATGCTGTAACCACTATACTTTTGATGTTCTGACTCATTTATATGCATACCCATAGTACATAGCTACATTAACATATGCCTCACCGCTTCACTTACGACACAAGCATCCATTCTCCTGCTGGGAAAAATGCGGTACTACATGTTACACATTCCCTATTCCCTACTGCTCTGGACCCAAGCTGCATATTTAATCACTGCAGGGATATTCAGAACCCCAAGGCTTATAGTCCTGACACATACAGGTCTTTAATTGTCAGGGTGTTCATGTTGTCATCTGGGTTTAGGCTTGTCCGCCTGGTGAACGGTACTGCCCTGACCATGTTCAAATGTCAGACAAAGCACATGGACAGAGTTTGTCCATTTTAAACATTTTATCTGTGTTTACAGACACAGGTGTTTGGGCACCTGTCAGCAGCTTATAATGTTGGCAATACATAATATGGGTGGGGGTGGTTACAATACATAATCCACGGTGAGTGGTGTTTCCATTCACATTTGACTATTTCCTTTATTCATTCATACGAGGATTATTATTTTGCACATGAATTAACTATGAATTAACTACAGGTATGCAGTAGTACAGTCAACATATGTGAAGGTTTGTTACAGTAAAAATGTACGGACCTCTGTAATACTCAGGGACTACCCCACATCCTTCACAACATTTCATGCTAATGTACATACTATTATTCTGTGAACTTTCGAAGTTTGTGAGAGCAGTAATTACATCTGTCCCTATTTGTCCACCCATCCTTTTAGGCTTTGTCCAGATTTTGTTGCTGTAATAGGTTGAGAGGTGGTGTCTGTATGTGATTGAGTTGAATATATACTGTCGATAATTCAGTGGGGAGTAGGGTTACCACCTGTTCCTCTTTGCGAGGGGTAGTCCCACTTTGGACAGTTGTGTCCCGCGATGAAACCTAAGACATGGCAAATGTCCTGTGATTTTAAGACAAAAGTATATTTCTTATTTTCTTTACTAGTTGCATGATACAGGTATTCTGTATCTGAAACACATAACTATTATTTGGGATAGCATAAGCTTTTCAAATGCTATGAAATAAGCTTTTATCTAGGCATACAAGTATAATTCTGTCCTTTGCACTGGACGGGGGTATGTTTTATCCTGCAAATTCTCACATTTCTACGAAGGATGTCCCACCTTGTGCATCTGGACAGTTGGCAACCCTAGTGCGGAGACCTGCATGGTGGACAGGTGTTCCATCCTGCGTAGTATGTTTTGCATGTCTGTCTAGAAACTAAACAGTACCGTGACTACACATACATATTTTGTCCAGTTGTGGACAGTACTAGACACTGTGGCGTGTAAACAACTCTGGGGTTTCAACAGGTTACTTATCCCACGTGGGATGTACACATATTTTGCCAAAACATGAACACGCGGGCATTTGGATTTATGTAACTGTGATGGGATGTTTACAAACGTGGGATACATATTTGCAATCCTGACACTGCCTAGGACGATACTTCCTACTACATATGGGGAATACTCGCTATGTGTAGGTGTACGGATGCACAAGACTGGTAGCTGGATTTGGTGGACATTCGGACATGGGTGCGGGTTATGTGCTATACAGGGGTTGTTGCGTATTGCATTTGCATGCATGGGTTCAGCATTTGGATGTCCCAGTTCCGCATATAGCATCCTATGTGTATGTGCCGGTTACGTTCCTGTTCATGTGTATAGCACATTTTAATATTCATATGTTTGTGTGTGTTTGGTATACAATTTGGACTGTCAGGTTTCTTTACGGTTGTTATATAGCCACAACTGCCCAGCTGTGTACTATCACTACCACTGTGGGACTGCTGGTGTCCCTGCCCATGGGGCTAGACATGTGTAATGGCGGCGTGCTGACATGATGCACTTCACTTCCACTGGGTATAACTACTTACAGTGCAGTACATTACGGACACACAATTTTAAATATAATTTGTTCCATGGACGGAAACTCATATTGTGTTGCGCGCATTTCTGTTTGGTTCTCCATTTTGTGTGGCCGGGAACTGTCTTGCATGCTTTGCATACGTTTCATTATCCACGGACACTGATAGGTGCGATTACTATTGCAGGCAGACTATATTTTTCAGCAGTTTAGGTTGCTCATCGACAGCCGACATTGACACGCCTCCGGCCACAGCTTAGTAATGCCCCATGCACTCGCGCACGTGTCCTATGCACGTGGATGTGGTGGCAGCGCACCTTCATTAATATGCATATGGTGCTACTACACCATATATATGCTGCACGGCCAGCGCAGGCCTTACACCGGCCTTGCGCTGAGCTTCATGAATCTAGGGGATTGGTTCAAAGTGTAATGTTATGTCAGCAGTCTCTTTTGCCAAGGTGAGAGCTTGTGAACAACTAAATGTGACCAGTTGTGCAAAACTTGTTGCTTATGGAGGTGAAGAAATTCATACCGAAGGCTCAGTAATGCTTTTATGTTATGTAGCCAAGAACTGTTATATCTTATTATTTTATGTAGTCTGAAGACCTGTGCAGACATTATTGGGTCTCACAGACAGTTTGAGAATGAAACTGCTTTCTTTCCAGCTTCACTAACGCTATTTTTTCAGAATACACTGATGTTTTCGATGACAAGTTGGGCAAACTTCCAGTTGTGCATTCTATAAAGTTATATCCAGAGATCAGTCCAGTGGTCAGACCAGAAAGAAAAGGTCTGACAGCTATGCAGCATAAAGTCAATGCTCAGTTGGACAAAATGGTGCAGCAAGGTGTAGTTTGCCCAGTTACAGACCTACCGAATGGATGTTGTCCATGGCAGCAGCTCACAAAAAAGGCTCAGATGAAATATGAATATGCATTGACCCAAGATATTTGAACAAAGCATTAAAAAGACTGCATCATCCCATACATACAGTCAAAGAAATCACAGCTCTAATACCGAATGCCACAGTTTTTTCTGTCTTAGATGCAAAAAGTTTATTTTGGCAAGTGATGCTCAATCGTAAATCTTCATTACTGACAACATTGAGTACCCCATTTGAAAGATGCAGATTTCTTAGGGTGCCATTTGGAATAAATTCTGCAAGTGAAGTCTTTCAATGTGCAATGCAGCAATGTTTTTCAGGTTATGCTTGTGCCATAATAGTAGATGATTCATTAGTCAGAGGCAATGGTGATGCAGAGCACGACAGAAATCTTAAGAGAGTTCTAGACAGAGCACGTGAAGTGAACTAAAAGCTCAATCCTCTAAAGTGCAAATTCAAACTGCCAGCAGTTACATATGTAGGTCATTTGTTTACTAGCATTGGCTTGAGGCCAGACCTATCCAAGCAAGCAGCTATTCTTAGGATGCCAGCACCAGATAATGTACAAGCTCTACAATGTTTTCTTGGTATGATCAACTATTTAGGCAAGTTTATACCAGACTTCAGTGAGTTGGCAGCACCTTTGAGAGTGCTTACACATAAGAATGTTTCATGGTCATGGTTAGAACATCACCAGAAAGCATTTGAAGACCTTAAGCAGAAAATTGCTACTCCACCTACATTAAGATACTATGATATTAACAAACCAGTAACTCTTTCCTGCAATGCTTCAAAATTTGGTCTTGTGGCATTTATTCTTCAAGAGAGTAGACCAGTAGCCTATGCATCTAGAACACTTACTCAAACTGAAATGCAATATGTTAAGATTGAGAAAGAACTTTAGACAATAGTATTTGCATGGTTGAAACTGATCATCAACCACTAGTTACTATTCTAAAGAAGCCTATGCATTTAGCTCCAGTGAGATTACAAAGACTAATGATCACATTGCAGAAGTACAACTTCAAAATTGTCTATAGAAAAGGCAGGGTTCTTAATCTGGCTGATACCTTATCCAGATTGCCCAGCAATACAATGAAAGAGCTTGACACAGAAAAATTTGACTTCAATGTCATGGAAGTACGTAATTTTTTCTACTACATGACTTGATGAGCTAAAAGATCATGCAAAGACTGATCCAATTTTGCAAAAGCTCACCCACTACACTAATGTTGGATGACCATCAAAGCAATCTAGTATACTACCTCATGTGCAAACCTACTTTCCTTACAGACATGAGATGTTGATGGAAAATGGCATTATTCTCAAAGGTCCTAAAATTGTTGTTCCTGCTTCATTACAACAAGAATATATCCAGATTTTGCATCGTCATCACCCAAGTTCTGAAGCTACCAAAAGAAGGGTGAGAGGACTAGTATTTTGGCCTTCTCTAGTAAAGGACATTGATAGAGTGCTTTCTTCTTGTTCAGTATGCAGTAGCACTAAACCACATGTTCAAAAAGAACCACTTCAGCTAAGTCAAGTTCCTGAACTACCTTGGTCAACAGTAGCCACTGACATATTTGAGTGGAACATTACTTAGTACTGGTAGACTCTTATTTGAACTGTTTGAGATTGATCTACTACCTAACCTAACTTCCACTACTATTATTACCAAGCTGAAACATCATTTCTCCATCCATGGAAGTCCACAAAAGCTTGTCCCTGACAATGGTACCCAATTTACCAGTCAGTTGTTTCAGAAATTTGCAAGGGAAAGGGACTTTGTACATGGTATTAGTTTTCCAGAATATCCGCAGTCAAATGGACTAGCTGAACATGCATTACAGAGTGCAAAGCAATTACTTGAGAAGTCAAAATGTGACAATACCGACATTTTTTTGAATTTACTCAATATCAGAATCATACCCTATGACAATATAGTTGGCTCATCTGCTCAGAGACTTTTATCTAGGCAAAGCAGAACAATATTGCCTAACTGTTCCAGTTTATTGAGGCCTAAAGCTAAAATCAACAAAGCAATCAAAGCCCAATTATTTAGAAAGAGTTATTTCCAGAAGTCCGGCTATAACAAATCAAGCTAATTTCTTCGTCCATTGAAAGAAGGAGAGGCAGTAAGGATACAAACGGCAAAAGGTTTCGACCGGATTGGTCAAGTAACAGATATATGTGAACAGCCAAGATGCTATCTTGTTAAATCTGAGGGTGTGGAGGACAGGATAAATCGCAGACATCTAATTCTGGCATCAGAACTGTTATCACGGCATTGTTCCTGTGATACAGACTCTAAATCTCAGAGTGATTCAGACAAAGTTCTTGTTCCACAAAGTGTCTTGATTCCCAAAACCATTTCTGATAATGTTCATAATGTTCCTAAGGTTGAACATTCAGCAGAGACAATCCCAGTTGGTAATCCCAATCCTAATTTACATGTCTCACAATTTGGTCATATTTCCAGACCCAGTGTGAAATACACAGCAACTTGAAAGTAGTTGCACAGTATATATGTATCTAGTTTTGTATAATTGCATGATGAAAAATGACTTTGTACCTACAGTATGTCAGTCAATATTGTCAATGTCATTTCTCAAAGAGGGAGGAAGTAGGATAACACATGTGTTGTACCTTTAAGAAGCAGTTATAAGACCTGAACATGCATATAAATATCAAGCATGTGCTAGCTTCAGTGCCATTTTTTGAGCACAGCCAGAATGTGAACATCTATGTATGAGACACCTAGTTTGTATACATGTTTGTTTGTATTTAATAATGCTGCTTGAACAGAACCCACAATGCTCATTTACTTCATCCTGGCAAGACGAGTGACAATAGGCTATCACTAAATGTTGTGAACTTTGTAGAAGTAGGTGTCTCAACAATAGTATTGTACTTGCGGATGTATAATACATATCTATAACGCTCATTAATAATGTGAAATGTTCTAGGATCTGTCAGAATTTGCAGTTTTATCAGAATTTACTAAGGTATACAATGTTTATTCTCTTCCTCCTTATAGTCCAAATCATGATATATTTCAAATAATTTTGAAGTATAGTTGCCTTCTACTCAAGTGTACTGTTTTACAGATATTCCTTCTACTGAAATCAGTGATATATACAGATTTGTATAAGATGTTGCATTTATGCAGCTTATGGAGTAGTTATTATAAAACAAATAAAGACCTGTATTACACTAAAGTGCTGTTGCTGGTCAGTTGCTATTCTGGTTACCTAACATAGTTCAGTCCATGTTGCAGACATCTACATTGTACCAGCAAGTGTCCAGTGGTGTCCTGCAATATTGCAAGATACTCACCATACATGTAGACAGCATATGGGTATAGTGATTTTATATTTACAAATGGTGCAGTTCATTCATGTCTAATGCCTGCAGTGTTCTTCATTGCTGTAAAACATGGGGATAATTGATTGTCTGACCTGACTCTCTCATTTATGACAAATGTAGAGGTCTGTCAGACCAGATCCTCTCATTGCTGACAAATGTAGAAGTCTGTATACATTCCCCATAAAATATATGCAGCAATACAGTGATACTTGTGCAGTGGTTTAGGTGAACTAGTTACAGTGTGTAAGTTTTGACTGTATGGGGTTTGACACCTACATTCAGTATGCATCTTACAAGAACACCACATGTCACACAGCCATAGCCAAATCAGCCAGCTATATGTTGAGTTACTTTGCTGTAAATTGGAGGGTTATATATGATGGTTAGCTATGTAATGTTATACAGGTGGCCACGGTTGTGCAGCGGTTAGCGTTGCTGTCTCACAGCAAGAGGTTCTCTGGTTTGATTCTCGGCTGGGGTGCCTTCTATGTGGAGTCTGCATGTCCTCCCTGTGGTCTCATGGGTTTCCTCTGGGTGCTCCGGTTTCCTCCCACTTTCCAAAGACATGCTGTAGGTGGACTGGATACTCTAAATTTGCCCTAGGTGTGAGCGTGTACATGTGTGTGTGTCTTCCATGGAAGGTTGGGCACAGAGCTGGCGACTCGACACCGTAAAAACCTCACTGCCAATCATGAGCGGACAGGTGATCCACTGTGGTGACAGCTAACCGGGAAAAGCTGAAAGAAGAAGAAGAAGCTATGTAACATTATACAAATGTGGTTGTATGTCACAAGCATTAAAATTAGTTTTATCTTATGTCCTGCAGAACATGCCACTCATCCTTTGATGACATGATGGGTAAGTGTGCCACTGTCATTTCATTATAACCCTGTCATTTTTGTACTGCCTTTCTGCTCACATGTCCTATGTTACAAGACAATCACACACCACACAGCCACAACCAAGATGACCAAGTTCATAAGGGAGTGTTCATAGAAACAACAGAAAAGCTTACTAAACCAGACACTCTTGATATTAAGACTCCACCTCCCATCTCATCTCTTCCCTCATTCTCCATAGCACTTGTACCAACTTCCTTCATCAGATGACTTCTCAATAAACTCATACCCTGTTCCCCATCAGACGGCAAACTCCCTTAATTATTCATCAAACATGCAGCCATATCCATAGCATACCCTGTATCTATACTTATCAATAGATCCATCCAAGAAAATACAGTACCAGATATCTGGAAAAAAATCTTTGTAACACCCCTCCACAAGGGAAGAAATTCTACAGAACCCTCAAATTACAGGCCTATTGCCATATAATCCCCTTATCCCAGATACTGGAAAAATGTATACATAGACAAATATTAAACCACCTCTTACAGGCAAACCTAATTACACCCACACAGCATGGTTTCTGACCCTCACACAGTACTACCACTGCCCTCCTATCTTTCACACACAACATCACCCAAGACAGAGATAATAAACTCTTAGCAGCTCTATTCCTTGACCTATTCAAAGCATTTATAGGTTCATAGGCTGGTACTAAGCTATCGGCCCTAGGGCCTATATATTTTATACTATTTCCCATCCTCCTAAACAAACTTTCCAACCTACAACTCTCTAGCTTCACTACCTCCTGGTTTAACAGTTAACTCTCAAACAGATATCAGCCCATCAGATGTCAAACATCCTTCTCCCCTTTCCGTCTTGTTAAGACTGGGGTTCCCCAGGGCTGTATCCTGGGCCACCTACTTTTTAATATATTTACAAACAACCTCCATGTCTCATGCCCCCACTACCTTAATACAGTATGTAGACAATTCCACAATTATTAACATCTCTGACAATATACAAAATCCCCACACACTGTCACTCAACAATCTCGGTACCTAGTAGAACAATGGCTAACTGAAAACAATCTGCTTTTCAACCCCTAAAATACCAAGCTTTTCCTTTTCCTTCCAAAAACCTCATTCCAGCTAAAGAAAACTTCATCATCTCATCCTTAGATAATACAATTATCACAGCCGACTCAAACACCAAATTGCATGGCGTTACTAAAGACGACCAATTAAAATTCGACCTACATATCTTAAACTGTATCAGAAAGTCCAGTCAAAAACAGGGTCTTCTATACAACATCAACAAATATATACCTAACAAATCTATACTTATACTGGCTCAAACATTTACTCTGCCATCCATGCTGTATGCTGCTCTCATACTTCCTAACCTCCAAAATAATCTCCTAACCAAACTAGAAACCACCTATAACAGGATAGCCAGATTTGCAGCAAGTGATAGCTACAAATCCCATCATTGTATGCCCCTGAAAAGCTTAACATGGCCTGAGCTCCCCCACATGCTTCAAATATCACAATTAAAAATTGCACAAAGCATCCTAAATAGCCCCATCTCCTGTCCTGCCCTTACATCCATTATTACACCTACATACCCAATTGTGACCTCAGAAGCACACAACAAAACCTACTTCAGGTGACCAATCCAAACAAAAATATTGGAAAAATACTTTACAGTCATTCAAATGCATACTCATGGAACAAACTTCCATTGTCCCTTCGCTCCACTACCAAAACTGGCAAATTCAAAAAGCAACTAAAAATGAATTTCCAACATGCATGGATCTGTACTTGTCAGGAAATAACCTAATGAATTTTTCTTCTTCTCTCAATCAACATATCTGCCTGGTATCTGCTATCTAAACTGCGTACACATATTACTCTCTCTGCAGTTAGTGCCTATGCTGTTAAACACATCTTTGTTGTACTATATCATGATGTTACTCTGAATTGTATGTTACATATTTTTTTTTTATTTTAGGCATTGCTATATTCCTTTTATATAATTTAATGCTAACCAAATTTCCCAAACATATTGCTACTGCATACTCAAGATACTGCACTTTTGTCTTGTAAATATTCATGTTGTATAATTCTGTTTCTCTGTTTTTGTACTGTTAAGTATCTTACAACTTGAATTGTTTTTTTTTCTTATTTTTTAATTACTTTCCTGGATCTTTCCTCCTCAGATCTCCACTTAAAAAAGGCTCTCTGGGCCCAGTCGGACTAACCCAGTAAACAAATGTAAAAATAAAATAAAAGATTGCATTGCTGGGAATAGACTGTTGTATCATGAGTAAGGTATTGACATACATCTCTTTGTGTTCACATGTGTAATGTGTGATTGTCTTTTTTTTCTCTCTTTTCTGGAACTGGCCCACTGATTCAGATACAGGATGTGATGTGGTATAGAGAAGCAGCACAGCCAATCACACCTGGGACACTGAACTAGGCTTTACTTTGGCTATTCACAATGGCGACACTCCAGTAGTCCAAGATATTTCTCTAACAGTGAGGGCAGTAAACTAGGCCAAATAGCCACTGCAAGTCCAAATGAAATGTAATGGAACCACAAAAGGAAGGCACAGTCTTCAAGTAAAAAAGTTTATTCTTTTTTTACACAGTTTAACGCCTCGGCTGTTAAGCCTTCAAGGAGTACAAATCAGTGCAACTTCCCTCACCTCATATATCCTCAGTCAATCAGTCAATTAAACAATTAATTAAATCAGATACTTCCAGTAAAATAGGCCAGTCTACTGGTAGTGGAGCATCAGCTACTGGTCAAGAAGAACACCCTTGGCAACTATCCCTATGTAGTCAGAATAGTGATGGTGACACAGCTCCACAATGGACAACTGATGCACATTGGACAACATTTGCCCATGTAGTGGCAATGCATGGGCATGTGCCTAAAGGCGCATGCCTGCAATAACAGGCACATGACTGGCTACAGCACAATCATGGCATGGAACTGCATGCATTTGCTTGTGCAACTAAGTTTGTGGCACACCTCAATTATGTGTTGCATGACAGTAAGAGGTGCAGGCATGGTGAGGTCATGGCAACACTGACTGAACTTCAAGACACTGAGGCATCAATTACATGCTCTGCAGAGCAGCTTGTATCTCCCATTCCTGAGCAGTGCTGTCCAGCTACCTGGGCCATACATACTGATACTATAGCATATGTTTACTACTATATATTAGAGAGATACCACCTCTTATGTATTCCACACATGGCACTCATTAATCTATAGTGCATGTGCTTTAATGTGTATGTGCAGCTGTTATGGGTCACTATGTTCAGGCTCAACAGACAAATCACACCACATGTCACTGCATAGGCCCCTGGTCTCTTCCACACTACACAGATTATCATCTACAGATATGTAGTAAAAAAGCATGTGTCTTAGGTTTCCTCCCATGGCAGAGACAACCAAGACCATGGAGTGAGCCAACAACATGGACAGCCTTATCTATGTTAGAGTTACCATGGTTGGTATCCTACTAGTGGTGCTGAAAACTTGTAAGTCTGATCAACTTTCAAAAATTCCGAGCATTATTTTTCTTCCATAGCTGAAAAGAGGGTTTTTTCATCTTGTAAAGTGACAATTTGCAGAATTATAATGCTATGTTTCAACAATGTTTCAGATCATTAATTGAACCATGTCAACAAAAAGGTGTGGAATTTTCAAGTGTGGATCTTCGAGCTGTCATGAAGTTCCTATTCCTGCAAAAGAAAACTCCAAAGCAAACCCATGAATGTATGATGCAAACATCGAGTGATAAGTGCGCTTCTTACTCAGCTGTGAAGAAGTAATCTCTATTGAGATTTCAAGACTGAAAATATAGCAAAGTCTGGGAAGTCCCAAATGGTTTCAACTCCTGAAATTGTTGATCATGTCCATGACCTGATTTTGACAGATCAGCTAATATCGGTGTAGATTAGAGTGTAAATTGCATGTGCTTGTATCTTTAAGAAGCATGCGAGGCTGTATGTGCATGTATATAACCTGTAAACATGCACAACCTTAGTGCCATTTTGTAGGAGTAGCTAAGGAATTAGCATGCATGATCATAATCATTAATTGTATATAAGTTACTTAATTTAGAGTCAACAGTCAACAGTAGTGATGTGTCTATATGTAATAAAGCTCCTTGAACAGAACCCATGAAGACTCGTTTATTCATGTCGTAACATAAAAGTGACATGGTGTTAGAACCAGGTTGGAAGAGAGAAGAATATTTAGAGCCATGAGATATAAAGACAACAGTCAAGGTAAAATTGAGAGAAAAGTGCACAAACATCACCAGAAAGAAACAAAGGTAATGAGAAATAGCACAGACTGTTTACTTGATGCGAAAGACAATAAAGGGGCATTTCAAGGGCACAGACTGCATTATCAGGCAAGCAGAAAGCATGCAAAGTGTGTTAATAAAAGAAAATGTTTGAGATAAAAAGTATTTGATGGAATGATTAACTGTAAAACAAAACAAGTTTAAAGCAATGAGTGTGTTTAAAGCAAAAAGAGTGTGTTTAAGGAGAAGTTGGGCATGTTTAGTGTAAGCACAAGAAAAGTGTATTGGGTGTAAAAAGGGCTTAAACAAGCAAAACAATTACAATAAGAAAATAAAGGGCACATTAAGCAAAAATAAAGCAAGGCAACTGCATGTGTTTTGGCAAAGTGCTGTATGCGGGCATAACTACGACTTCGTATTGTATCAAGGGCATAACTAAAGTTATTTGAAGTATCTCAGAGTGTGTAAAAGTGCTTACACTGCGTGCTTATTACTGTGCATATATTTCAAAGAGTTTGTTGTGTGCAAAGTGCAACTACTTTGTGTAATCCAGTCAAGGTAGTTATTTCGAAAAAGCTTCTTGTGCTGGGTGTGTCTATTCATAAACTACCACCATTACGAAGTGCTTCTTTTGCTGTAAAGAGTTGCCTAATAAGGTACCACCATTTTGGAGACATTTCAGTGTGCTGTATGCAGTTATTTGCAAAGTACAATTACTTCAAAAAGTAGATGATTGATTTAGTCACTTTGCTCAGTTACTTGGCATGTTTCTTACACTGATAAGAGGTGTTTTCTTACAAAAGACAACATTATAAGAGTATTAGAGTGTCCGTGAATTACTCAGTAACATCATAAAGTTCTCAAATCTTTCTTAAAGTAACGACTTTAAAAAGTGATGAGAAATGACTTTAGCATTTGTGTCTTTACCGATAAAATTTTGAAAGTATCGAAAAGCCCAATAAGTTATTTCATAAATTCCATTAAAGTATTGAAAAGCCCGAGAAGTTTATTTCGCAAAGTCTAGTTATTCAAAAGTACTATGAGTTGGTTTATTTGCATAATTCCAAAAAGCCCAATGAAAGGTACAAGTTCAGAATGCAAAGGCATAGAACAATTATTGGCATTAATTCTGGCATATGTGTATGTTTATGCTTATTTGCAAACCCCTTTGCTGGTATGTGTTAGTATGGCAGATGGATTTTGAAACCCCCTACCACTTGTATTTGATCAGAATATTGCAGAGAACTGGAGAATATTTGAGCAAGAGTATGATATTTTCATACAAGCAGCTTATGCAGATAGAGGTACACACACAAGGACATTCATTTTGCTAAATCTAGCTGGAACAGAGGCCATAGAAAGAGAGCATTCATTTGTGTATGCACCAAGTATATGAAGAAGAAGCTGCAGACCACCAGATTGTTATATAAGCTGAATCAAGGGAAGACCCTGAGTGTTTAAAGTGCAAGTTCAGAGAAATGTGTAACCCCCAGACAAATATTATATTAGAGAGGCATTTGTTTTACACAAGAGATCAGAAACCAGGGGAAATATTTGCAGCTTATTTAACTGACTTGAGAAACAGAGCTAAAATGTGTCGGTTTGGTGATCTAAAAGATGAGCTAACAGAGATTAACAGTGCTGCTGTGAGAAAGATTTTACTTTGTGACAGTGATTTAACATTGAGCAAAGTCACAGAGATTTGTCAGATCAATGAGGTGACAGAAAAACATGCACGTATGCTTGCAAGTGACAGGAGCATGGTTTCAATTGGCGTCAGAGTGCATGTAGATAATACACATGGCAAGCAAGAACAGGCCTAAACATGTGGCAGCTACAGAATTTTCAAAGAAGCCACAATATTTTCCAGAAAGTTCCATAAAAGGTGCGGGCTCCAGAGCCAGCTCAGTGCAACACAACCATGAATCAGCAAAACCCAAATCTAGCTTTATTGTTAACTGTCCCAATTGTGGTGCAAATCATGAGTCTAAAAGAGGGAAGTGCTTAGCATATGGTCAGCAATGTCGCAAGTGTAAAAACTGGAATAATTTCCAAAAGTTTTGTGAATCAAGTAAGCCTCACACAGTTGCAAAGAAAGGTTGAACAAAAAAGCAAGTTGATCAAGTAGAGCCGAAGCAGTCAGATTTCTATGTGGATGATGAAAGTGGTGATGCAGTGAACTCATTAAGAAGTGAAGTATTTTGTACTGTCCGGATTAATGGTAAATCCACAGAGTTCAAAATAGCCACTGGTTCAAAGTGTTATGTTACATCTGCAGACACATTTGTTAGAGGGAGAAGTAATGAACAACTCAGTGGAACCAGTAGTGCGAGACTTGTTGCTTATGGAAGTGAAGAAATTCATATCAAAGGTTTAGTGATACTTTCCTGTTATTTGGCTTAGAACTGTTACAACTTGTTATTCTACATAGTCCAAAGACTAGTGCAATCTTTATTAGGTTGTAAAGATAGTTTAAGAAGGAATCTACTTTCTTTTGCTAAAGAAGTTCATCATATAAGTGCAGTTCCGAGTTCCAATTTCTCCGAAGTCATTTTCTCAGAGTATGCTGATGTTTTCAATGACAAGTTAGACAAACTTCCAGTTGTGTATTCCATGGAGATAGACCCAGAGATCGCTCCAATAGTCAAACCAGCAAGATTAGTTCCAATAGCGATGCAAGATAAAGTTAAAGCTCAGATGGATAAAATGGTGCAACAAGGTGTGATTTGTCCAGTCACAGAACCAGTGGAATGGGTGTCATCCATGGTAGCCACTCATGAAAAAGGCTCAGACAAAAATCAGAATATGCATTGACCCAAGAGATCTGAACAAAATATAAAAATCATCTAATGTGCACAATTGAAGAAGTTGCAGCTCTAGTATTTAAATGCCACTGTATTTTCTGTTTTGGATGCAGAGTTCACTTTGGCAAGTGATGCTGGATCGCAAATCTTCATTTCTAAGTACTTTTGGTACTCTGTTTGGCGGATGCAGATTCCTAAGGATGCCATTTGGAATAAATTCTGCAAGTGAAGCTTTTCAGTGTGCAATGGAGCAATTTATTTCAGGTTATCTATGTGCCATAACAGTAGACAATCTGTTGGTTGGAGGCAATGCTGAAGCAGAGCATGACAGAAACCTTAAGAAAGTTCAAAACACAGCATGTGAAGTGAACTTAAAGCTCAATCCTCTAAAGTGCAAATTCAGACTTCCAGAAGTTATGTAAGTAGGACATTTATTTAAGAGGCCAGGCTTGAGACCTGACCTGACCAAGCAAGCAGCTATTCTAAAGATGTCAGTGCCAGATAATGTACAAAGTTTACAGCATTTTCTAGGCATGGTCAACTATTAAGGCAAATTTATACCACACTTCAGTGAGCTGACAGTGTCTTTAAGAGAGCTAACATGCAAAAGTATTGCATGGTCATGGTTAAAACAATGTCAGAAGGCATTTGAAGACCTTAAGCAGAAAATTGTCACCCCACCTAAGTTAAGATACTATAATATGAACAAACCAGTTATTCTCACCTGTGGTGCTTCAAAATTTGGTTCTGGTGCAGTTATACTTCAAGAGGGCAGGCCAGTAGACTTTGCATTTAGAACACTAACTCAAACTGAAATGCAGTATGCTCAAATTGAAAAGGAACTGTTGTCAATAGTATTTACATGCTCCAAGTTTCATGATTATAATTATGGTCGAGCTATTCCAATTAAAACTGATCATCAACCTTTAGTTACTATTCTAAAGAAGCCTATGCATTCTGCTCCAGTGATGTTATAGAAAATGATGCTCAAATTGCAAAAGTACAATTTCAAATTGGTCTACACTAAAGGTAAATTGCTTTATCTGGCTGATACCTTATCCAGATTTCGTAGAATTACAACAAAACAGCTTGAAGCAGAGAATTTTGACTTTGATGTGATATCAGTGAGTAATTTTTCCACCAATAGACTTGATGAGTTAAGAGATCATACTCAGACTGATCCAATTTCAGAGAAGCTGAATCACTATATTAATGTTGGATGGCCTTCAACACAATCTTGTGTATCACCTAAAGAGCAAGCATATTTTCCTTACAGAGATGAATTGCTGATGGAAGATGGCATTATTTTTAAAGGTCCTAAAATTGTTGTTCCTATTTCTTTACAACAAGAATACATCCGGATTTTGCATCATGGTCACCTAGGAACCACATCTACTATGAGAAGAGTATGAGAATTAGTATTTTGGCCTTCATTATCTAAAGACATTGATAGAGTTATTTCTACAAATTCAGTATCCAATAGTACCAGATCACATTTGCAAAAAGAACCACTTCAGCTAAGTCCAATTCCTAAATGACTTAGCAAATGATATGTTTGAGTGGAACAATCACCACTACTTAGTTTTGGTAGACTCTTATTCAAATTGGTTTGTGATTGATCTTCTACCAAACTTAACTTCAACTGCTGTTATTACTAAGTTGAAACATCATTTCTCAGTTCATGGTAGTCCACACAAACTTTTTCTGATAATGGTACTCAATTTACCAACCAGTTGTTTCAGAAATTTGCAAAACAATGGGACTTTGTACATGTCACTAGTAGTCCTGAATATCCTCACTCCAGTGGTCTAGCTGAAAGAGCAGCACAGACTGCAAAGGAATTACTTGAAAGATCAAAGTGTGATGATATAGATATGTTCTTGAGTTTGCTTAATCTCAGAAACATACCCTGTGACGATATTCTTGGCTCACCTGCTCAAAGACTACTTTCCAGGCAAACTTGAACTAGGCTACCTATTTCTTCAAGTTTGTTGTAGCCTACATCAAAGAACACTAAAACCACCAAGGCTCAATTGTTTAAGAAGCATAAGATCCAGAAATCTAGTTATGAATGATCGAGCAGACTACTTCATCTGTTCAGGAAAGGAGAGACAATATGAATTCAGACAACAAAAGGTTTTGATCGAATAGGACAGATTACAGGCATTTATGCTGAGCTGAGATCTTACTTGGGAAATTCTGAAGGAATGGAGGATAGGAGGAATTGCAAACATCTTCCTCCTGTACCAGAACCATCATTATCATTGAAATCACAACATTGTATCTGTGATGCAAACTCTAAATCAAAGAATGAGTCAGGCATTTTTTCCAGACTAGAATGTGTTCAGAAGTTTGATTCTGTTCCAGAAAATGATTTGAACATTCCACAGGTCAACCATTTTGCAGAAACTGTCCCAGTTGCTAAATCTAATTCTCAGTTTGATGTCACATAATATGGATGAATATCTAAACCATGTGTGAAATATGTAGCAATGTGGACTTGATTGTATATACCTATATATTTAGTACTGTATAATGTATGTTTATTGATCACCTGTGATTTCTGCATGCTAAACAGTCTCATAACAATTGAATGGTCTATTTCTCAAAGAGGGAGGATGTAGATCAGAGTGTAAAGTCTGTGTGTGTGTATCTTTAAGAAGCATGTGAGGCTGTATGTACACATATAAAACCCACACACGTGCACAACCTTAGTGCTATTTTGTAGGAGCAGCTAAGGAGCAAGCATGCATGATCATAGTCATTAATTGTATAAAAGTTACTTAAGTTCATAGGTTCATAGGTAGGTACTAGGCTATCGGCCTAGGGCCTATTCAAGCCTATCCAAAAAGGTACCCTGGCTTTCACCACCCAAGAAAATTATTTTCCTGTGCCCCTGTCGAGCAGAGCCACAGAGGAGATCCCCGGAGTGAATTTCCTATTTCCCATCCAATCATCAAGATTTTTCTTGAAGAGTGCTAATGAGGAGCTTTGTTTGAAATAGATAGGTAGTTTGTTCCAGAGTATGGGAAGTCTCTGGGACAGGAATCTATCCCTCCAGCATGTTCCGTTTATGGTGGTGACAAGGTTTAGGTCCCTAGAGCATATAGCTCAGAGGGATTGGGATTTCTTTAAGTGGAGCATGTCCAACAGCTCTGGGTTTGACATAGCTTTGTATGTTAGGCAGAGATTGCCTCTGAGTAGGCGATATGCGATGGAGTAAAGCTGGAGTTTTTTGAGATGGTCTGCGTAGGGCATCTGTCTGAGGCTGGTAATCCTCTCTGTGAGGTATTTCTGCAACCTTTCCAGTTGTTGTAGATGTCTTGTGAGGTACATACCAAAAGGGGCATTGTACTCTATAATGGGTCTAATGAGTGATGAGTAGAGGGGAACAATGACCTCTTTTTTCCTGGATGAGAAACCTTTTGTGTTGAGGTGTGCCACGTAGAAGGATTTCCTGACTACAGTGGCAATGTGATTATCAAAGGAGAGTCTACTGTCTACCTGTGTCACAAGGTCTCTTATCATGCTTTCAGTGTTAAGTATACTACCACCTATGTGGTAGCTCATGGCTACTGAGTTTTTATCAAAGGGGATGACAATGCATTTTTTGGCATTGAGCTTGAGGCTTTGACAACAGGCATCTGTCTCAGTGAGGCCCTATTGTAGGATGTCCACATCATTAGGAGTTTCAGTTATGGCTCCTAGTTTGCAGTCATCTGCGAACTTTGTTAGCCAAAACCATTCTGTGTTAGCCTGTACTTCAGAAAAGTAGATACCAAACAGGAGTGGACCCAGGACTGAACCCTGTGGTACTGCACTTGTCACTGGTCTGAAGTTGGATTTGGAGTCTGCTACTTTTACAGTGTGGGTTCTGTCAGTGAGCCAGTTGGCCACACATCTTGTGACATAGGGATTTATACCTAGTTTAGTGAGTTTATCTATAATTCCAGAGTGAGGGATGGTGTCAAAAGCCTTGGCAAGATCTAGATAGGCTGTGAACCACCTTACCCTCATCTACGGCTTTGGTGATTACTTCAAAGAAGTCAATCAGGTTTAGGAGACATGATCTGCCTTTTACAAACATGAACTGGGTGGGGTCCAGAGTTTGGAGATTACCAATGTCTTTGTTTATAAGTTCCATAATGATACGTTCCATGGTCTTGCAGACCAGGATCATTAGGCTAATGGGGCAGTAGTTCCTGGGGTCCATGGTGGCTCCCCCTTTGTGGAGTGGGATAACAATTGCTGTGCACCATTCAGTGCGCACAAAGCCTGAGGTGAGGCTATGATTGAACATGGTGCTTTGTTGGGGTGCCAGTTCATTCTGTAGTTCATGTAGAATGTAGCCTGGGATGTTGTCATGTCCCATGGATGCTGTGTTCTTGGCTTTGGAGAGTGTGTTTTTTACCTGTGCAGCCATGATTACAGGAACTTTGCATTCTTCCTGTATAGAGATGGTCCCTTTAGGGGGGTGGGGGGGGGGCGCTAAAGTTAGCACTGAACCTATCTGCCAGGATGTTGGCAATATCAGTTGGTTCTGCATATTTAGTGCCATTGTGCTGTAACTGTAGATCTGAGTGTTGCCATTGAGATTCTTGACATAGCTATAGAATGCTTTGTGGTTGTCTTTAGAATCAGTGGTGATTTTGTTTTCATAACTAGCTTTGGAGGATTTTATGAGGGATCTCAGCTTCTTACTGAGACTGACCAGGGAGTTCTTTCAGTCATGGGATTTTACTCTTTTTTGCAAGTTTCTTTCTTCTGTTGTAGAGTTTGTTTATGCAGAGGACCACCAGACTGGCTTCCTTTTTTTGGAGGATAGCATCTTGGTTCTGTTAGGGATAGCATGATCCATGCACTTGTGTCCATCTGCATGGGTGTTGTGAAGTCTGCCACTTCTGTCTTAAGAAGCATGAAGTTGGCTTTGAAGAAATTTTTTATGGTGGTTTCCCTAATGGGTGTGGGGGCGGGATATGGATGTCTAGACTGATTAGCTCATGGTCGGATCTGACCAATGAGGAATTAACCTCTGATGTGGAACACTGGTTGCCCATGTTGGTAATGACCAGGTCTAGGATATTGCTGCTCCTGATGGGTGTGTGGATAAGTTGATCCAAAGTGTTGGAATTTATGAACTCCAGAAAATGTTGAGAAAAAGAGTTGGTACATGAGTAGTTTTCCCAGTTAATGGTGGGGTAGTTGAAATTGCCCATTATTAGGGTGTTGGGTTGTACTCTAATATTTTCCAGTGTATCAAGAAATGAGGAGTGGGAATCCTGAGGTATGGTGGGGGATCTATAGCAAGTTACAAATTTCATTGCGGTCTTGCCCAGAGTTAGTTGCACTTGGTTAATCTCGGATGCATTATGCTGAGCAACTAGCCTGGAGGTGTGAATATCCTTAATGAATAAGGACACGCCTCCACCTTTAGTGTTTTGGTCCAGGTTAGGTGGCCGAAAGGTGCAGTATGAATTATAGCCTGGTAATGCAGGGGTGCTCTCTGGAGCCTTGAACCAGGCCTCTGTCACTGCACAGATGTCGATGTTCTCCATTTTAAGGAGTTCCTTGAGTGAATGCATTTTGAGGTTTAGACTTCTAGCATTGAGTAGCATTACCCTCATATTTTGCTTGCTTGTACCTGTTACGGTGATGAATTTGTCATTTAAACCTTGCCTAAAAAAGGCACTATAGGGGTGGCAAGAGCCTTAGCCAGTCTCCAGAATCCCAAGGGTGACAGGTGCAAGCCATCTCTGACAAAGCATCGTGGTCTGTTGATCATGTCATCCCAGGTAGACAGATACCGAATCCCCTTAGAATGACACCAGAAGCTTAGCTAATTGTTGAAGTCAATCATTTTGTCTTTGTACTGTGGTATCATTCTGGGTGATGGCAGGATGCTACTCAGGGTTAGGGTCATACCTGCCTGAGCTACAAGATTGGAGAGCTCCTCCATGTCTCTTTACATGTAGTCCAGGGAGGTACATCTCAGGTCATTCACACCAACATGGACAATGACAGAGTCATATTTGTACTTGTTGTGGAGTGACCTGAATGTGTGCATTATGTGGCAGATCCTGGCACCTGACACGCAGCTGATAGTAACTTTTTCCTTGTTTAGACTGGTGAGTGGAACATCAGTGTACCTGACTATAGAGTCAACTATGACTAGAGTGTTGGTTATTTTGTCATGCCTTATGGGCTGCAGTTGAGTGGCACACTGAGTTTGTGGGCTATTTGTCATTTGGGTTGTGTTGGGGGTGGAGGTTGCATGCATTTCTGCTTTGGAGGTCTCTGTTGCTTGAGTAGATTTTTATTGAGAGCCTCAGTGAATGTAGGTGTGTGTTTTGTGTTGCTATGTGTATGTTTTGGTGGTGTAGGTTTTGAGGGACTATATGATGAGTGTGGTGTGATGCAAGTGTTTACCTTCTCTTCTTAACTGTCTAGTCCAATCTTGGGCGAAGAGAGCTTTGCTCCCAGTTTGGCTATATAAGTGCATCTCTCACAGTTTGTAGTGTTTGGTTTTAGGAGGAGAGGGTTGTCTGTGTACATGTGGCAATTGCTGCATTGTCCCAAAATGCCCAGATTCATCAGGTAGACAGGAGAAAACACTGGAAGCTGACCCTTAGGCATGCCTGGATAGGTGCTTATTTATTAAGTGCTAAAAACTGTTTTCCTCTAGACAAGCGAGGAAAGTTGAGTGGTGTAGCAGTTTGTGGCTTATTTAGTGCTTACAATGAGTTCTGAACAAGAGCTGAGCTCAAAGAAACAGATTTGAGTGCTAAAACAAACAAATTGGCTAGTTCTTAGGGAAAATTTGAAGAGCAGACTTTATGGCACCAGGAATAGTTTAACCCTAGCTAAGCGGCGATGCATAACGTGTATTGTTATTTATTTATTTATGTATTTATTTATTTATTTGTAATATAACAGTAGCAAATGAGCAAACTGATTTAAACAAATTAACCAATAAAAAGCTGTAAACCGAGCCCTGTTCCAGCAGTCTTCGATCAGATAAGTTCTAACTGCACACTCCTGCCACTAGGGTGCAGGGGAACCTTCTCCAAAATAAGATGGTCTGGATTAGTGCTCAAGGTATACAAACAAAGCTAGATTCAGCAGGTCTTAATTTAGTCTATGCTACAGCAAACAAGGTGTACCAATTTCAGAAAGAAACAGTTCAAATAAGAAGGCACAATAAGCCTTTTACCAGAAACTCAATGCTCAGAAGGGCAGAATCTACTCTCTCCTCCCAAAAGAGTGCAGACCACACCTTCTTAATGTAAAATAACTGACCCGAAGCCCAAGTGCTTAAACCAGAACTAATACACTCTTAGAATAACAGACACTAAGCCTTCAATCAGCATCTCCCGACTTAGAAGGATGTACGCTACATGTCCTGCCACAATAGTGCAGACCACAAACCTTCTTAATGTAAAACAACTGTTCTGAAGCCCAAGTGCTTCAACCAAAGGCTTAGAATAACAGTTAAAATTTAATCAGGCTGCTAACAAGCAGTAATAAATGCAGCAGAATAAATGCAATAAAGTAGGAAGAAACACAAATACAGTAAAAGCAGATGAATAAAGTGTAATTTTTTTATATAACAGAAAATGAGCAAACTGATTTAAAGATAGGGTCTATAGTCAACAGTAGTGGTGTGTTTGTATGTAATAAAGCTGTTTGAACAGAACCCATGAAGACTTATTTATTCTTATCCTAACACAAAAGTGACAATTGGCTAAAACAATTGCTGAGACTCTAAAGATATCCAGGGAATGTATTTGGTTTATAATCCATGAGCAGCTGAGTATGCAGAAGCTGTCAGCCAAGTGGGTGACCAAATGTTTGAATGCCATCGAGAATAGATGTCGAGTGGACACTTACAAGTTGATTTTGTGGCATTTTTGTCGAGCTGAAGCCAACTTTTTTGGAATGACTAGTTACTGTTGATGAAACATGGTTACACCACTATGATCCTGAAACAAAATAACAATCCATGCAATGGCGTCACTCAGTTTTACCAAGGCCAAAGAAGTTCAATACCCAAAAGTCAGCAGGAAAGTTCATAGCAACAGTGTTTTGGGATCAGAAAGATGTTGTAATGACTAACTACCTTCCAAGGGGCCAAACACTTAATGCAGAGTACTACTGTAAGTTGCTGTGCTGATTAAAGGAGGCATTGAAAGGAAAAAGGAAAGGAAAGCTGCAGAAAGGAGTTCTCTTTGTAAGACAATGCACCTGTTTACAAGGCTGGCAAAACGTTGAATGCTTTAAAAAATTAGGGTTTTAGTGCATAGACTATCCACCCTACTCACCAGATCTTGCTCTAGCTGACTATTTTCTGTTTCCAAACCTTAAAAAGAGTTTGAAGGGGGATAATTTCCAAGTGATTTGGAGATGATTGCAGTAGTGGAGCAGTATTTCAGTAAACAGACTTCAGACTTTTTTTGGCAGGGTTACAGAAACCTCAGACATGATGTGCCAAGTGTGTTGAACTTCGGGGAGAATATGCTAAATAACTTGTAATTTTCATGGCTCCACATCAGTCCCTTCTGGTTGGACTTAGAACTTTTCAGTACCCCCTCATTGTGTGTGTGTGTGTGTGTGTGTGTGTGTGTGTGTGTGTGTGTGTGTGTGTGTGTGTGTGTGTGTGTGTGTGTGTGTGTGTGTGTGTGTGTGTGTGTGTGTGTGTGTGTGTGTGTGCGTGTGTGCGTGTGTGTGCATGTGTGTGCGTGTGTGTGCATGTGTGTGTGTCTGTGTGTGTGTGTGTGTGTGTGTGTGTGTGTGTGTGTGTGTGTGTGTGTGTGTGTGTGTGTGTGTGTGTGTGTATGTATGTGTTTGTGTATATCTGTGTCACCTAAAACCTTTGGCAGTGATTACCACTGTGCTGAGCATGACTCATTGAGCATATTAGTTGTCTTTGACATGTCTTATGTCACAGATAGTCTACTTTTATGTTAATCAACTCACAGTATGCCACTGTATTTTAAATGCCACATAACTATTTGTATGTCATGTGACTCACAGCATGTTACTGGATCCTATCACTAGGGAACAGGTCCTTAATGCACTCTCTAAGGCCAAGAATGCTGCATCAATAGGCCAAGACAATATTTAAGGATACCTTCTACACAGCATGAAACATGATTTTTCGGGCCCTCTGGAATTGCTGTTTAACTGTAGCCTCCTCCAATCAGGTTTCATGCCTCATGAATGGAAAACAGCAACAGTCATCTCTCTGCATAAACATAGGCCATCTACAGAACCTGGAAACTACAGACCTGTAAGTCTCACTAGTCTTATATTCAAAGCCATGGAAAGAAATATGGAGATGATCATTAGAGATATAGTAAACCTCCAGACACTGGAACCAACCCAGTTTGCTTTCGTCAAGGCCAGATCATGCTTATTCAGCCTGGTGGATTTCTTTGAGAAGGTTCACCAAAGCAATTGATAGGTCAAAGTGGTTTGCACTGCCTACCTTGACCTGGCCATGACATATGACACAGTATCCCACTCATTTTCATAAAGGACACCTACACCTCTCGATTGGTGGCTACCCATGAAGCATCAGAAACCATACAAGTTTTACTCACCATAGGCAAAACTGCCATACAACTGGTCGCATGTTATAGAACACCCTCCCAATCCCAGGAATCCCATCAAGCATTCCTGAAAACACTGGAGGATATGAATGTCACACCAAACACCATCATATTGGGTGACTTCAACTACCCCAACATAGACTGGGCCCACTATTCTAGCCCTAACACCCTAGCCCAAAGATTCCTGGAATTCATTAACTCAAATGCTATGGAGCAACTGGTCACTTCTCCTACGAGGAGAGATAATATACTTGACCTGATTATCACAAACATGGGGTCCAAATGCTCCGCACCAGATATAAACCCCTCACTAGTAAGATCTGATCATAAACTGATCACGTTGGATGTACATATCCCACCCCCACCCCCAGAACAAAAGACTACAGTGAAAAATTTTTCAAAAGCTGACTTTACGCTCCTTAAGTCAGAAATGATATCCTTTAAGCCTACTGGGTTAATGGAAACCACATCCCAAAATGCTGAATCCTACACAAAAGCCTTCTACGGACATCTCCAAGAATGCATGGATCAAGCAATCCCAACTAAAACCAAGACCCTCTCCACCAAGGGAAAATGCCGGTTTGGTGGACCCCGGCTATAAACAAACTGTACAACAAAAGAAGGAAGCTACTGCAGGACAAAGCCAAATCCCACAAGGGAAAGGCTTCCCTGATCAGCACAAGTAAAAAACTACGTTCTCTCATAAAAACATCTAAAGCCAACTTTGAGAGAAAGATTGCCAAGGATACCAAAGACAATCACAAGGCCTTCTTCAATTATGTCAGAACCTTGGGAGGAAATTCTCAGATATGCTCTGAGTTAGTACACAACGACAAAAAATTCACTGACCCTACCGACATTGCCAATATTCTGGCAGATAGGTTCAGTGCAAATTTCTCCCCTCCCTCACCCCTAAAGATGAAGTAATTATCCCTGCTGAATGTAACCTACCTGTCATCACAGACATACAGGTGAAATCAGCACTCAACAAAGCAAAAAACACAGCATCTATGGGACCCGATGGTATCCCCGGTTGCGTGTTACATGAACTTCAAGATGAACTAAACCCGCACCTAAGAACGCTATTCAATCTTAGCCTCACTACAGGATATGTACCTGAACACTGGTGCACAGCAACAGTGGTCCCACTCCACAAAGGGGGAAATTCTACTGACCCTGGTAACTACCGCCCCATAAGTCTGACCAGCCTGGTCTGCAAGGCTATGGAAAGAATCATCATGGAACTCATAAATGGCAACATTGGGGATCTGCAGACCCTTGATCCCACCCAGTTCGGTTTTGTAAAAGGCAGATCCTGCCTCTTAAACCTGGTTGACTTCTTCGAGACAGTCACTAGTGCCATTGACGAGGGCAAGGCTGTCCACACTGCCTACTTGGACTTGGCTAAAGCCTTTGACACAATACCACACTCCGGCATCATAGACAAGCTCAGCAGCCTAAATGTAAATCCATATGTCACAAGATGGGTAGCAAACTGGCTAAAAAACAGAACCCATAAGGTCAGAATTGCTGGAGCCATGTCAGACTCAAAACCAGTCACGAGTGGTGTCCCACAGGGCTCAGTCTTGGGTCCACTCTTATTCGGCATTTACTTCTCAGATGTGAAAGCAAATATGGGAGGATTATGGCTGACAAAGTTTGCAGATGACTGCAAACTGGGTGCCAGAGTTAATTCACCTGCTGACACACACATCCTACAGAAAGGTCTCACTGAAATGGACAACTGGTGCCGGAATCATGGCCTCAAACTTAACGCCAAAAAAATGTATAGTCATCCCCTTTGGGAAAAACAAAGTACCCACAAATTATCACGTAGACAATAACCCACTGAGTAGGGAAGAAGTAATCAGAGACCTGGGAACTCAAGTCGATAGTGACCTCTCCTTTGACAACCATGTTGCCAAAGTGGTCAGAAAGACATTCTACCTTGACAATCTCATCATGAAGGGATTCTCATCCAGATCAAAGGAGGTCATTGTAACTCTATATTCCTCCCTTGTCAGGCCCATGATTGAATATAATGCTCCATTTGGGATGTATCTCACCCGGCACATGCAACAACTGGAAAGACCCCAGAAGTACCTCACCAAGAAGATCATAGGTCTCAAACATGTGCCTTATCCAGCTAGATTAAAGAAACTCCAGCTCTATTCAGTAGCATACCGCCTGCTCAGAGGTGATTTGTGCCTAACATATAGGGCCATGTCCAACCAAGAACTGATGGACATGCTCCATCTCAAAAATCCAAATCCACCAGAACCACGCGAGCTAAAGATTTCAACCTCTGCACAAATATGAATAAGACATGCTGGAGGGATAGATTCATAACACAGAGGTTACCCGTACTCTGGAACAAAATCCCAGTTCATGTGAGACAGAGCCCTTCATTGGCACTGTTCAAGAAAAATCTCGATGCATGGATGGGAGATCGCAAGTTTACCCCGGGAGTCACCTCAGTGTCACTACTAGACAGAGGTATAGTTTACTAAATAATGGGGTCCCACATGTGTCACTACTAGAGAGGCGCAACTATATAATACGGGGTGGCGGAAGCCACATCACTGTTGGCTAGGCTTATAAATGCCCCCGGGCAGATAGCCTAGTACACTACTATGAAACTATGAAACTATGAAACTAAAAGCCAGAAATAAAGCCTGGAAAATCTGGAAAACTGACAAAACTCCTAGCTCCAGGCAATACTATCAACAGCTTAGAAACAAGGCCAAGGCTGAATTCAAAATAAACAAGCAAAACTATTTTCTTAATGCCCAAAGGAAATATTCAAATAATCCACAAAAATTCTGGAGTGCCATTAACTCCCTACTAAAGCCAGACAAAACCACTACTCTAGCACCCAGCTCTACTAACAATACCCTAGACATAGCTTCTCAATTTAATAACCATTTTACTAAATCCATCTTAGCCTTGTCCAGTCAAATAACTAAAAACAGTCTACCTCAATCACAACCCAACCTATCCCACATCACCCCCTCTTTCAGCCTATTACCAGTGCCCAACTCAACTATCAAAAACCTCTCCTAAAACTAAAGCCAACCACATTGGCAGCTGATAACATACCTGCTGCATACCTAAAAATGGCTAGTGACTCCCTATCATATCCTGTCTCCATCCTAATCAACAGCGTCGTACTAGAATCCTACATACCCAAACTCTGGAAAATATCTCACATCATTCTTCTCCATAAAGGAGGTAACTCCTATGAATTCTTCAACTACCGACCTATTGCCATCCTTTGCCCCCTATCCAGAATTCTTGAGAAATGCATCCACTTGCAAGTGATGACATTTCTTAACTCACACAGTCTACTATCTATCATACAACACGGTTTCTGTCCACATCACAGCACTACCACAGCCCTTCTGTCCTTCACTAATCATATAAAGCTTCACAGGAATGCTAACAAATATGTATCAGCCATTTTCCTAGACTCTCTAATGTCATTATCCTTTACCTCCTCTACTATAGCCTGGTTCAGAAGCTACCTATCTGACAGGCAACAACCAGTCCAGTGGAAAGGAACTCTGTCTACACAACTTCCAACCACCATAGGAGTCCAACAGGGCTCTATACTGGGCCCACTATTGTTCTCTATTTTCACAAATAACCTCAATAGCTCTACACAACATGCCACACTCATACAATATGCGGATGATTCAACCCTGATCTGCTCCACCTCATCTCCCACCACCCTACATACACTCACTCAAGATACCTTTAATTCAGTAGAAAAATGGATATCAGGTATTCAACTAATTCTAAATCCCAAAAAGACAAAACTGCTACTATTTACCCCTAATAGATCAAAACCTCACCTCTCCTTTACCATAACATCTAAGGACGGCACCACCATCTCCCCTTCTAACCACACCAAACTTCTGGGCGTTGAAATAGACAATAATATCCACTTTGATGTTCACATCTCATACCGTAAAACTACAGGTATAAGTCCTTTCTCTCACAAAAAGCAAGAGTCACTCTTGCACAAAGCCACCTCCTCTCAACTCTGTTATATGCAGCACTAATCTTTACCCAAATCAGACAATGTGACCTAGACAAACTAGAATCATGCTACCATAAAATAGCCAAGTTTGCTACTAACTCAACTTATAGAACCCGTCACTGTACTGCACTAAAAGTACTAAAATGGCTTGAGCTACCACAGCTTAATTATCACCAGCTGGGCACAGCCTACAATATTCTCAAATATCCTGAAAAAAACCCCTCATTATCCAACCTACTTACTGTCTATACTGCACACTGGTACCTAAGATCTATTGAAAAATCTCTCCTCTCCATCACCAAGGCTAACAATAATGCAGGGAAAGCGCTCTACTCCCACACCATTGCCAGAAATTGGAACTCTCTTCCCCTATCCATGTCCACTGTCCCCTCCACATCCATATTCAAAAACTCCCTCAAATCACATCTTCTTAGTACCTGGTTATGCCCTTGTATCACATAACCCTACCCACACTGCTATTAACTCCACAAACTCCTCTCTGATCACATGCTGGATCTCTGATGACCTGTAGGCTTGGTCATCTGAAAGGGTACTTTTAACTATAGAATCTTACTTGATATATTTTCTTCTCTTACTGATGTATAACTGACATTGTCTTTTTACCTATGTTCTATATCTTCTTTTACCGGGGGTGTTTTATTAATTTCTTGTTATATTACTATGCTCAGCATACATGATGTAACCTGTTTTGTGTATTATGCTGGATGTACTGTATTTGTATAACTTGATGCCGGAGCTTTTCTACCTGGGCCTCCACTGAAAATGTACCTGGTCCAGTCAGAATTTCCAGGTTAACAAATGTAAAATAAAATAAAATAAATAAATAAATAAATAAAATAAATATTGTCAATTCACCCCTTAGAGCTAACCCAGTAGTCAGGGACTTAAGGACAACTAGTCTGTAATTTACCCTTTCACAATCACATGTCTATAGTAGTGAGGAAATAATTCTTTGTTACGCAACTTATAAACAAGGGTATGGAATCTAGGTTCAAGAAAGTCCTTGTTCCACTGGATTTGGCATTCATCAAACCTGTCATTGAATACAATGCCTCCTTTGGTATGTAGCTAACCATGCATATCCAGCAATTAGAATGTCCACAGAGGTTCCTCACTAAAAGAATGCAGGGCCTAAGTAAAATGTCCTATGCACACTGCTTCAATGCCTTATCCCTGTATTCTGTCTCCTACTGGCTGTTGAGGGGAGATCTATGCCTGGCATACAGGGCATTGTCATTCCCTAATTTGATGGACCTCTTACATATCCACAAAACAAACAGCATCAGAATTATCCATTCTAAAGACTTAAACCTTGCTGTGATATAAATAAGACCTGCTAGAGAGACAGGTATATATGCCAGAGAGTACCCCATCTCTGGAACTCCATCCATGTGAAGCAGAGTTTCTCCCTAACCCAGTTCAAGTGCAACATGGACAATTGGCTGGGCAAAAGAAAATTCATCCCTAGTCCAACACCTATTAGACAGCTGCACCCTGTAAATGGTTCATCTCCCAAGCTCCTGCTTACTCTTATCAAGGGTATCGGACCTTGTCAGAAATTCGGAATGCATGGCTAAGCTTAAAAAGGCCCTTCTGGCTGTTAACCTAGTAAACATCTATGAACTTATGAACCTATGAAATGTCGCATTCATTTGTTCACAGGTAAGGCATTTAGAGATGAGGTGTAATGGCGATGTAGGGTACAAATCATATGGTGTTGTATATGTTTTTATGACTATAACATTTAACACTCTGCTGCAGTTGCATTTATTTACACATTAAATACAGTCACGTCACTGGATACTAGCAAGCCATTACTGATAAATATGCACCTATTGTTTGCCACTACCGGTTGCATCAATACACATAAAACAGCATATCTGTGTTTTCAAGGTCATGTCTTGGTACTACCAATGTGTACACTTCACATCATCATAACACATTGCTTTTCATAGATCCAACATACACAGTACCCTTGTAATCCTAGATTGAGTGTATTTGATCATAGTTTTTCTTTGTATCTAATTAACATGCATGCTGATATGATTTGAATATGTATATGTCTATTTTTATGTGCATATGAATGTGAGTGTTGTGTGTGTGTGTGTGTGTGTGTGTGTGTGTGTGTGTGTGTGTGTGTGTGTGTGTGTGTGTGTGTGCATGTGTGCATGTGTGCATGTGTGCATGTGTGCATGTGTGTGTGTGTGTGTGTGTGTGTGTGTGTGTGTGTGTGTGTGTGTGTGTGTGTGTCTAAAGACAAAAACATTAAAACAGTGTTGTAAATTCATTCAGGTCAGACCAACTCTGGTGACATACAGCTATGATGCCCTCACTACTACCCAAGCAACCTGAGTTTGATTAGTGGTCTGGATGCTTGATGGAGCTGATAAGGAAGATGTCTGTTCACATCCCGAGAAAGAGGGAGAATAATGATAAGGGTAGACTTTTCTTAAATCTCTGGTAGCAGCCAGAACTTAGAGAAAAATAACCAGGATGAGTATGTATATAGGCTAATGAGAGAGATCCCAGAGAACCTATCCATGGGGAGGTAGAGACCTCCCAGAAAGTGGGCCACTCCCAAAACAGGGAACCCTCCTCAGTGGTATTCATTGCTGAGATGGAACTGCAGTATGCAGACCTTCAAGGATGGTGGATTGGCCTTCTAGTTGTAAAGCAGCCTGAAATTAGTGATATGTAAGAGGAGCAAAAAGAGAAATTCACATCAGTGTAACTTAGGGAAATTGTCTGGAGGATTACTCCAAATATTGCAGTTCATAAAATACCTATTTCTGAATTAAGTGGAGATTCAACAGAGTTGTACAATACAACTCAGAAAAAGAAAACATGATGAGGGAGGGCTCTAATTTCCCATGGGCAAGCGTTTTTGGGATCTTTCTGCTGTATAACACGCAGATAGGATTAGTCAAGGTGAAGAGCCATCATATTTGTGCTACCACTGGAGTTTTTGTAAACCCTACCATCCTAATTTGCTAATGTTCTACTCGGTGGCCAAGTGGGCAAGGAAGAGTGGCTTATGAGGACTTGCCTCCACTGACCCTTGACTTGGGGCATCATTTCCTTGACTTACCCATGCACTTGAATAATACAAAATATGAAAAAATAAACAAGTAGGGGGACAGAAAATAGGCAAGAGGGGGGCTGGGATTTACCTGGTGAAACTGGAAAAGGAACCAAGGTATTAGGAGCAAATAACTAGAGAGGGAAAGGTAAGACAGTTGGATGAGACCAAGAAGACGTTTGGACTGCAGGTTATTGACTGCCTTCCCTACCAGGGATTAACATCAGAGTATGGGCAAAAAAAAAAAAAAAAGAGATAGGAGAATTCTAAATGAAAGACTTGCTCTGGTAGAGGTTTTTGTCAAATCTAGAACAGAAGCAGCTGTTAAAACGGGGTAATTTGTAGGCCAGATAAAATATTGCATGATAACTATAATAACCAATCAGAGGAGTGGAGATTAGAAAAGACTGGGAAGTGAGGCTAGAAAAGTACATTTCGAGTGAACAATGGCAGGACATATGTATGGCTCCCAAGTATGCAGCAAAGTCCAGAATGTTTAAGATGCTTGTTTGGAAGTCTTTGCATAGGTATTTTTATATCCCAAGCAAACTTCAAATGTCAGAAGTGTGATGAAGAAGAAGGAGATAACTGGGAACATGTATTTTGGGACTGGAATGAGTCGGCAGATGTTAAACATTTTCTGCAAAGTAATCTGTCTAGAAATATTTAGGGAGCAAATGGCCTTGTCTAAGGAAATAAATCTTTTGAGCTGGGACAAATGATTTGAATTACCTGGACATGTAAGACCTTATTAAGCTTAATTCTGTTGGTTGCCAAAAAAGCATTTACTAGAAAATGTAAATCCAAATCTAACTCAACTGTATCTGAAGTATTGAATATTGTAAAAGAGAGAGAGGAGTAAACTTCATAGAAATAAATGGAATTTATGGGAACAACGCATGCAGAATACTGATCAGGAGGGGGGTAAGGTTTAAGGGATGGCAGAAACTGAGAAATGTATGCAATGTTGGACTGAAGAATAGTTGTTAGAAAGAAAGAAACCATATTTTATATATAATATATATGAATGGACAAATGGTAATATAATTTGTTTTCTTTTCTATAATTTAAGTGTTCTCATGTCTTAAGTGATAATTTAATAAAGGCGTTAAAAAGTTAAGATTTAGAAAGACATGAGTAATTGTGGCTTTTATTATAATTTTAGAAAGATTAGACAATGTTGGTGCATAATGCTGTACAGAGATGCCTGAAGGTCGATGTTTTAGCACATCACTAGCATCTAATAGACTTATGTACATGTAAGTTGCAGCTGATGTACATGGATTCTGTGATGCAGGAGTCTTCCTCTAATGTGCCCATTTATATAGGGCATAACTTAAAAAGTCATACAGGCAGGTAAATCTACAATGTCTATGCTATGATGGTGTTAGCTGTGTAGTACAGTGACTATTCATTACTACTGCTGTTGGACCTGTTATTTCATAATATTTGTAGAACACTGTCTACACAGCTGGGTAGGACAATGCAAGCAGTGCATGACATTAGAAAATCACAAGCATACATCATGGGTGGAGGGTCTGTCTACTGCTGTCATCTCTATGAACACCGACTGTAATGATGTTAGCACAAAAACATGCATGGAAGAAAGAGCATGTATATATTGCATGGTCTAGCAGTCCAGTGTCCTGCCAATTGTCAGGATGACTGGAACTTGTTCAAGATACCCAGGCAACAGCACAATGAGTATAAGTCAGTGCTCTCAGTAACAACATACATGCCTCTGTCTCATGTATGACATCTGTTGAACTCTGCAGCACATGTACAGCTTGTGCATGTAACACCACACCTCTGGCATGCCATAAGGGCACCCCTATGCCATCATAGCAGATGTTTCAGCTGTAAAGAGCCTGCACCATCTCAATAATTGCATGTGGCTGCACTATATATGATCATCACCCATCATGCTTCAGGCCAGCAAACATATTCTAAGTATGACCACTAGATGGCATTAGGAGTAGACTGTCTTCTACAGTAGCCTACTCTAATATGGGACAGTTTGACTCAGCATAGAGGCTGTAAAGAAGACTCAAGTCACTGCATAATCTCCATCTTGTATATGCATTCAGCTTTTACCACTCCCAGCAGCAGGAGTTCTAGCAGCTAACACTGTCTTCTCCGCATTCAAAGCCATGTCCAAGTCCTTACTCATTCAACACAAAATGGAGCCTTGTTATTTGGACTGCAAGTTTAGGCAATGAAACTAACATTGCAGATGACATCATTAACCCCTGTACTACACCATCCACACTGTAAGTGTTTGCACCTTTCCACTATTTGTGTTGCTTTTATGATACAGTCAGGCTATATCTTGTTAGATTCTTAAGACTGATCAAGATAATATGGCATTTTCAGTGACATGTTTCTAATTCCTTGCACCCACTCTGTATTGCCATGAGAAGCTATCCCTTTAACTCTGTACAGGCTGTCCAGAGTCATATGATGTCTATTAATGCCTCCCATTCTCCAAGCAGGTGGTCACAATGATGCCTGTCAGGAATGCTATCTGCATGAAATGATAACTAGAAATGGGCATCAAAATAATGACAAAACTAATATGCAAACAGTGCACATGCTGGACAATATCAGACATAATAGCAGAAACAGATTTGCCTTGGTTCTGTTGTCTTTAAGTGACTTCCTTCTCAAAAATTTCTAGAGGTGTAGGTAGGATGTTACAAGACAGTCATAGAAATTACCTCTGCACAGGAATGGTAGTTACTTTTTCAAACAAGCACACATTGATTACTGTGCACATTGTGTACCACTGACCTATGTCATATTGGGAGCAAATACCAGTCGCTAAGTACCAGATGGTATGTGAGGTGGAAAGGTCCCTCTCTCTCTCTCTCTCTCTAATGGGCTGAGATGCACTTTAATAAGTTGTCAGTATTCATCCCTAAGTAATCAAATAAATATGGTCATGTCTTACATAAGGATACCAACATATACTCACCTACAATCTGCATCATGTGGATGTAACTGACATAGTTGCCTAGTAAGAGAAGACAAGAACTGTTTATTTTGTTAGTGCAATGGGCTATGACTAGATCAAACAAAAGTAGTTTTGCAGTCTAAAGTCAGAGCTCTGTTTTGCTTCCTGGCAATGCTCAGCATGTCATTGAGTCAGAGACAGTAATTGCTCATGACTTATGAGTGCATAACAACTGTATTATTATCCACAATCCACAACCAGCTGTGCTACAGGCATATCTTGTGTGCCTACTTTATTCCCTATTTGAAAAGAAACAAGCCATGGCCTCTAGGAGTCAGCCTGACTACACCTGTCTCTTCATCATTAACATTTTCTCTCCTTCTGAGGGTATGGTGACTTGCCTGACTTGGTGTGCTTGGTATAACATGATACAGTACTAAATCAAGAAAGTCGTGTGCTGATGACCATGCATCTCTGTATACAGCCATTGTCACCCATTGTCCCCTTACCAGCTATCAGTGTATATATGTTTGCAGTGTATGTAGGTGGGTCAAATGTATAGTACAGCCCTACAATTGTTAGACAATGTTGAAGAGCATATCCTTCCAGCACTGCAACACAAGGTGAAATGCAACATGTTCTCAGCTAACAGATGTGTACTGTGAAAGGCAGGTAAGATTGTCCTAGGTGCTGTGGTAAGTTATTGCAGATTTTTATCAACCCTAATGCAGTGCAGACTCCATATAATTGACTTTTGCATTAATTCTTACCTTTAGTACTTGTCATTTTTTTCTAACTTCACTTGCTGTAATAATGCATGTAACACATATTACCCTGCTACATCTGCATGCCCTGGGACATGTGATAGGAGCATGCCCTTAACCTGACTGCTGCAACATATGCCCAGTGTCTATGAAACATTGCACTTATTATTCACTATCAAGAGATTAGGACAGAGTTTATTTCTAGAGATCAAGCTCTTAGACTGTTCATTGACAAAATTCTGACTATTGCAACCAGATGTTATACAATTTTCATACTTCAATTTCAATAAAAATAACTAGCACAATAATTTCTGCTACAGTAAGGTCTAAACTTACTCATGTACTGATGATGTATAGGCTGGAAAACTGCAATGATCTTTACCTTGGGCTAAGAGGCACTGACCCTGGCTGTTTTCAGTTGGTACAAAATTCTGCAGGCTGAGTTTTGACCTTAGCTTTGTACACTTGTCACATATCACCTTTATTCTGGGATCTGTACTGGTGTTGTCTTTTGGCTATATGCATCAATAAAATATTAACAGCTTGCATATAACCCCCTGCATAGTATGGTTCCTAACTATCTTATGAAGTTGGAGTTTTTTTTTCTCTTGCAGCTGCCCTGATCTGATGGTGATGGCTATTAGTGCTAGCAGTGATACACACTAGACAACTGATGAATCATTCTTTTCTTAACTAGACCTTATATTTGATACTCTTTGCATATGCAGATTCAGACCTGGGAAGTTGTGAATTTAAGGCCTCATTTAGTAATTGACAAACAGAAGCCTCCAACGGGCAAACTGGTCTGCCTCTAAACCAAGACTATGACCAAAATAGTGAAATAGTAAAAACAACACCGAAGACAAAGTGTACACTGCGATAAAACCTGTTTAATAAAATAAAATAAAAGGAAAGGTAAGCTCTTTCACACAAAGTGTGCTTCATCATACAATCATTCCATCAAAAATGACATTTAAATAACTATATTATTATTACATCATTAACCAACCAAGACACCACAGTCATTATCTATGCAAATCTCTAGACTTAAGCACAGGTTTTAAAGAAACCTTGTCATTGAGGCCAGGCTTCTTATCTGCTTGCAGCTTCACTATCCAATGTAACTCCCTTTCCTCAGTAAAATTCTTTAGGTCACCCCCACTATTTCAACAACTTTAAAAACAAAATCATGTAGTAAGCCATGCTCCAAGACATACTTGACCAAAGCACTGCTATAATCACATCTCTTTATACTGTATAAATGTTAATGTATCCTCTCATAGAAATGACTAATTTTTCCTAATTAAAACTTTCACATACCTTACATGTTGCTAAATAAACTAAATGGGGAGTCTTACAATTAGCCTGCACTTTGAATATTTCTGCTTAGATATCAGGTGTAAAAAAGTGTTGGAACTATCTATATAGGGACAGAGCTTGCAATTGCCACAACTAATGGTTCCTTCTGGGATAGACTCAATTATATTTCTAACTACATTATCCCTATAACACAAATGGCATTTAAAGGATTTTTTGTTCTTATATCTGAAAAATGGCCTCTCCCCTACTATTTCCCTGATGTGATCATTCACAGTCAAAATCTCCCATTTGGAATTAATAACATTATATACTTGCTCAATGTCACTAGCATACAACATAGCTATATGTAAATGTCCCTTATTTACTACTCCCCTATTATCCATTGCACTTGGGTGACCATCTGAAAAATATAGCTAAAACAGAATCAATATTTTATTTTATTTATTTATTTATTTTCAATTTGTTTACTGGGTTAATCTGACTGGACACAAGGTGACTGTTTTCAGCGGAGGCCCAGGGAGAAAAGCTCCAAATACATAAAATTATAAAAAATAATAAAAATATATATATATAAACATAGTTATTTTGTATAAAGAGCATAGAACATTTAAAAAGGAGTAAAAATCAGAGTTTTACAATTGATGCAGCATACAGTGGTTAGAATATTGAGAAACAATTAAACATTATACAACAAATATAGAATTGCTAAGTATAAAACTGACAGTCCATTACCACAATTGCATCTTCCTTATTGGCTGAAAGGGAGACAGCAACAGGCAGAGAGAACACAGTCACGACACTGAAATGGATGTGGAGGAGAATGTCCAGTCCATAGTCTGTAATATAGCCAAAAAGGTATTGATTAGCACAAAGTTATTGTTACTGCAACATGACCTTTCTTTTATTCCTGTGCAAAGTTTGGAACTGTCTGACGTTTTGATTAACTTGAGACTTTTTAGTAGAAATGTTATGCTTGAGATGTTGTTTTCTAATGATTATAATCAATGTTTTAAGAAGCCCAGCACATATCAACCCTTATTGGATCCTATATTAGAATATTTTGCAGAAATATAAACAAGACCTGTTTTCCTTGTTTTCTGTACGAGGTGGTTTAAAAAAGACGTTTTACAACTTGAGTGATGGTGAGAGACAAGCGTTGCTAGATTTACAAAATGATGAAACTATATTGATAAAATAAGCCAATAAGGGAGGTGCAATAGTGGTAATAGATCATCAGTTTTATATTGAATCTATTTTAGCTATGCTTTCCCATAGGACGGTTCATGAACAGAGACATCTTGATTGCATTCGAACTATGACACAGTCAATAGTTTCACTAGCACGTGATTGTTTAGATAATTTTTTAATAACAAAAGAGTTTTCAAGATATCCATGTGTTGAACATCCAGTGACACCTATTTTTCAGGGGCTACCCAAAGTGCATAAAGATGCCTTGCATCCACCCTTTAGGCCCATTGTATCAGGGAGAGGGTGGTTAACAGAACCATTTTCTATATATGTTGATAAGCAGTTGCGAATTATTATGAGCAATGCAAGCGCAGTATTGAAGGACACAAAGCAATTTTTGAAAGATATATATGAATTTGTGAATAAGGGGGAGACTGATTTAAGTGATTGTTTGATGATTACACTAGATGTTGAATCATTATTCACTAGCATTCCTAATTTTGAAGGCATAGATATGACTAAATGTTATTTAATTGCACATAGTGACTATGACGTCAAGCAAGTGGATTTGATATGCCTTTTCTTGAAAGTTGTATTAGAAAATAATGCTTTTTTGTTTCATGACAAATATTATATACAGAAAACTGGCGTAGCTATGGGCACGTCTTGTGCTAATAGCTATGCCAACATGGTCATGGCCTTCTGGGAAGATCAGTACATACTGAATAATAATGACTTTATTGGTTCTGTTGTGGTTTAGAGAAAATTTGTTGATGAAGTTTTTCTGTTGTGGAAAGGCAGTGAAAGAGGTTAATGTACTTTGTTTCTTTTCTGCACACTACAACTGCATTTTTGAAGTTTACTCATGATTCTTCTATAGAGAAGGTAACATTTTTAGATGTCTCTATACTCAAAGATGCTAAAGGGGATTTTACAACCAGGCTTTATAGGAAATCCTGTAGAAAGAATGCTGTCCGTCAACGTAATAGTATGCACCCCCCATATATATATATATATATATATATATATATATATATATATATATATATATATATATACATACATGTATAAATACCCTTAAAGAGCAAGGGATGAGAATATCATGTTTAAATAATACAGATGAAGGCTTTGTCAAGGACTTGGCCACTCGACGGGGTGATTTTCTTGGACAAGGGATATAAACATGTTGAAGTTGAGAGTATGGTTGTGAGATCCACCACTTGAGAATGGACATCGCAAAACCATATTTTTCAGATGGTCACATAAGTGCAATGGATAATAGGGGATTAGTAAATAAGGGACATTTACATATAGTTATGTCATATGCTAGTGACAATCCAAAAATCGGCCTTGGTTGCAACAAGATGAAGAAATATAAAAAATTTCAAAAAAAGCAACTAAGAAATGCTTACAGAAAGAACTTTAATTTAACAAATAAAAATAAAAATAAATCAGATACATCCAGTGAATCAAGTGCTTTCGTCTCCAACCATATGAAGAAGTGTGGGGCATGCAATTATTGCCAACATATTAAGGAAGGGTCAAAATTTAATATAAATGGTATAAAGGTCTATTTACAAAAAAAGTGCAGCTGTTATACTGAGAAGGTGGTTTATTGTGCTTTCTGTTGCAAATGTGCTTGTTTTTATATTGGAAAGACAGAAAGGAAACTTAAAAACTGTATTTATGAACATTTGAGAGATATCAGACTGCAAAAAGAAACCAATGCCCTTGCAAAACATTGTATGGAATGGCCCAGACTTGATTTTAAATTCACTGTTATTGAAATTATTGAACTAGACCCAAGAGGTGGACCTTGGACTTTATATATGGAGAAAAGTGAGGCCATATGGCAGTTGAAAACGAATGCAACCCAAAGGCCAGGCTTAAATGAATCTTTTGCAATTACTTGCTTTTTAAGATTAAAAGCTTTAGACAGATGATGCTTTTAAAGAAATGTTCTTGTAATTTTCAAAAGTTGAAACATATGCATTAATTTTATGTTTTATATATATACATTGGTGAATTTTATACTGTATATATTATGTGCTTATTTATATGTGTATTTATTCATTTATATTACAATATATTAGGGTTATTTGAAGTGTACAACGTAGAGGAAATATTGAGGTTTTATTAGATTTTATTTACACATATTCAATATTATTTTAATAATGTATTTTATAGTTATGTATTTATATGTATTATAGTGGGTAATATTTAGGATGATGAATGTTTTATGTGTGATTATCTGACATTATTAGATGTAAATTGTAGGAATAGTCATTGCTCATGAATTATTCATGAACCCTGGATGTTGATTGGTTCAGTAATTAACTTTGTATTATAAATTTGCTGTCAGTTGGGGCATGCTCTGTCTTGATAAAGTCTCCAAATGGTTGGAGACGAAAGCACTTCTTTCACTGGATGTATCTGATTTATTTTTATTTTTATTTGTTAAATTAAAGTTCTTTCTGTAAGCACTTCTTAGTTGCTTATTTGAAAATTTTTATCTTTCTTCATCTTGCTGCAACTGAGGCTGATTTTTGGATTGTGGTTTGTTTTTTGACTTGCAAAAGTTTGAAGTCATTTGTGTTTGTTATGGCAATGGAGGCACAGGAGATGGAGGCTTCACAATCATTATATGCATCACAAAGGAACAGTTTGATTGAGGATATCTTGCAGCATTTGGAACGGATCACTCAAAGGTTAGACAGAATAGAGCATGCCCGTATGACGTCAGCTCCGAAGGGAGGACCAAACCAGGAAGTTGCTGGCTTTAGTAAAAGTTGTGGTGAGGAAACGAGTGTTGTTTCTCTTTTTTTAGACTCTGAAAATGCTGACATTAGACCTGGTGGAGACAGAAGTTTAAATAACAACAAAGGCAACAACACCAGTAATGAGGAGCATTTAGGAAGAATTGCTGGTACAAGTTTAATGGATGGAGACCAGCGTTCATCACAGAGGGCAAATTTAAGAAGATGTTCAAGTTAACTTTAATCCCATTAGAATGACCAACTGGTTAGGAGAGGAGATGGCTTTTTCTACACCTTCACCTGTAAGTACTGATTCTTACAACAACAGTTTGTACAAATTAGACCGCATTTTACTTAAAGTTAAGAAGATTCAAGTTGATAATGCATACTTTAAAGAATGTTTAAAGCTCAAACTTGTGCCTAAGGGTTTGCGCATGTGGCGCTTTCCCACAGGGCTAATAGCTGGTTCATGCTTCTATAAGGATTTCATTAGCATGTTTGATAGACATGGCTTTGTGTGCATGGAGCTAGTTATCAAACATAATGAACTAATTTTTAAAGATTTAAAAAAAAGAAGCAACTGAACTAGACAACAGGATTGTGCAAGATGTGGCTCATGACAACAATATTTTTGACTACAATAGAATATTTAAATCTATTGAACAAGAAATGGTTTCAATTAAAGCTAGGAAGATGAAGAAAATAGAGAGGGATAGGGCTCAATATTGTTCAAACACAGCTTATCCCCACCCTCCTCAGTCACAAGCTTGGAATATGGAGAACCATAACTATAATGATGGAGCCTCTGGGAATAATGAGGAACATTTTTTAGATCAAGACAACTTTCCCCCACTGAGGACATCAGAAAGACTGAGAGAGAGAAACACAACTTTCCCCCACTGAGGAGATCAGAAAGACTGAGAGAGAAACAACCAGAACATGCAGAATCAAGGGACTTTTCCTGCAAACAGGTGTCGAGGGGGACAAATATATTATCAGAGTGGGGAGGGAGGGGGAGGGGGGATATCGGGAATGGAATTGAATTAGAATGAGCATATGTTGAATAACTGTGTTATTTTAAAGAATTCCAGAAATGATTTTAATGTATACAATTTTTCTTCATGTATTTTTGATGTTAATGATTGTGATTTATTTTCTAGAGGTTTATCATTTATCCCAGCCAAAAATTTTAACATTGCACAAACATTAATTGATATCAGACATTTTGTTAGAAAGTTGAATTTAAATGTCCTTTTTAAATCTGTTGAATATGTGAGTAACCCTTTGCACATTTCAAGTACGTTCAACCTACCCCTACACCCTGCATTAGTGATGTTTGATAAAATGTGTGAAATAGATGTTAGAAATATGCACAGAAATGTACGCTCACGTAACTTAAGTAAAAGTGAGATGGATGTTCTAAACAAACTTAGGTCTAATAGAGATGTGCGGATAATAAAACCAGATAAAGGTGGTGGTATTGTCATTATGGACCTAGATGATTATAACACAAGGATGAACAATATTCTCTTGAGTGACGCATATAGAAAAATCTCTATTAATGAGTTAAATGGCATTCATAAAGTTAAAAATGAATTAATGGACCTCTTTATTGGAGGCTCAATTTCTATAGATGAGTACAATTACCTGTCAGTGCACCATCCAAAGACTCCTTGTATATTTGGATTACCAAAACTACACAAGAATATGGTTGATCCACTTATGCGCCCTATAGTGAATGGGCGTGGTTCTATCACTTATCTCATAGCAAAATACTTGGATATTAATTTGAAATGTTTTATTAGTGAAAAAAATCTATTATTTGTGAGGATTCATGGGATTTTTTAGAAAGAGTTAATCATTTAGAATACAGTGAGACAGGTGTATTCATCACCATTGATGTGAAGGATTTGTACACCTCAATACACCATGATACTGGTATTGAATGGGCATGTGACTATTTATTGGAAAAAGGAGTTTCACAACCAAAAATTAATGTATACAAACAACTATTTGAACTTGTGTTGAAAAATAACTGTATATTTTTTAATGGTGAACTTTTTATCCAAGCAGTTGGTGTTGCTATGGGTTCTCAGTGTGGTGGTTTGTACTCTAATTTGGTGATGCTATAATGGGAGAAAAAGTTTGTTATTAATTCAGTTTATTATCAATATTGTAAAATGTATGTGTGATTTTTGGATGATATTTTTATATTTTGGGATGGACTAAGTGAGATGATTGATGAATTTTTAACTCACATGAATATTTCAACAGCCTTTTTAAGGATCACCCATAATATTGATCCCAATGAAATCTCATATTTGGATGTTAAACTGACAAAAAATACAGTCTTAAGGAATTTTGAGTCATGTTTATAGGAAGGAAATGTATTCAAACAGTTTTTTTACATTTTGAAAGTAGCCATCCCTTCAAACAAAAAAGAGCAGTTGTTAAGGGGCAGTTTGTTAGAGCTGCTCAGATGGTGTCTAGTTTTGACTCTTTCTTGGATAAATGTGAACTGTTAAAAGATATGTTCCTTAAAAGAGAATTTCCATTGGACTTAATTAACAACTTAATGTTGGAAGTAGTTAATAAGAGAGAGAGAGGGTTTTATCATGCTATATTGAATTCGGAGATGGTGCACTCTGGCAATGAAGGGAACAGTTATATGGTTATAAATTTAAATGTTGGTTCCGTTAATATGGACAGCAATGTTAATGTGAATGTTATGACACCTGTTGAACAAGTGCAGGCAAATGGGAAGTTTCGTTCAGCTTTTATCACTTCTTATAATCTTGACAGTAAAGAAATGTTCAGGATTTTGGATAAAAATTGGATAATTTTGACCTCAAGCTATGACATTAGACAATGCATAAGTGAGAAGCCTATTGTGGTATACAGAAAGGGACAAACTTTAAAGAACATCTTTGAAAGGAGTTACCAGATTCGGAATGGGGGCTATATGAAGAAGTGTGGGGCTTGCAATTATTGCCAACATATTAAGGAAGGATCAAAATTTAATATAAATGGTATAAAGGTCTATTTACAAAAAAAGTGCAGCTGTTATACTGAAACATTTAGTAATTCCATAAAACATATATTGAACTATATCGACAGCATCTCTCCGAATTGTTGCAATTTAAGTGCTGCCTCTGGCTGTAGTTAGTGATAGCTTACCCCCTTGGCCTTCCCCTCTATCACATTTATCCATTGTGCACATGGTTAACACTGCATAGTTTTAATGATGTCTTCATGTTTCTAGTAAACTCACTCCTCTTGAAGTTTATTTATAATTTGTTGAGCTATTTTCTGTTTACTGTACACTAATGTCATTGTGAATGTCTGCTGGCATAGATAGGGACATAACTGCAATCCTTGAAACAGCAAGACTGCAGATGTGAGTGTAGGATAATATATTAGATAATCCTGAGGCTACATTATATTCAAGGTTTATCCCTAATCTGTGATACAGGAATTCTGGAGTTAATATATGTAAGTAGTGGTGGGGTGTGCTTTAGGGTGGAGCAGCCATCCAGACTGGTGAGAGCTCATTTGCCCCTGCAAAAATGCAAAAAGGGTATAGCAATGAGTTTCAGAATTTGTTGTTTTCCTTTTGAATCTCATTTTTTTGTAATTGTCAAGACTTGCAGTATTGTCTTTCAAATGTAATAGGGAGCCATTTTGTTGCTTTCCCATGTTGTGGCTGAAAAGATCCTTAAACTAGCCTACATATACTCTTAAAAAGATAGATGATTAGATAGATAGATAGATAGATAGATAGATAGATAGATAGATAGATAAATTATTTGTTTTATATTTATTTTAAATCCTCAGAAGACATAATGTTGTACATTTTTTTGTCTCTTCAGTCACTTGTTATACATTATCGGTGTCTGTTAATGTTTTATGGAATACATTGCTAATTCCTAGGACAGGGCAAAATATGCATCTCCAGACTACCATCTTGTCCATTTAACAAATGTGTGATAACTAAATAGGTAAATAGATAAACAATAAGACCAAGTGCTAGAAGAACAAATAACATTATTTAGCTTACAATGATGATTGTTACTCGTTAGCATTCTTGAATGCCCTGGGAGACTGGGTATTCATGATAAACTATAAAATGGTCCTGCTTGATCTACTATACATCAGTTAAACTGACAGTAACCCAAATACACGATAAGGGAACCTAAATCGGTATTGCAACATAAACACGACTTTTTGGTATGAGAGATATCACCCCCAAAAATGTCCTATGTTTGGAACAACCTGAAAATTTCTGTAATGCAAAACACATCCTTCACTGTATCAGGTCTTACTTATGAATGGATGGGAAAGTACAGATTTATGCCAGGTCTACCCCTTCTGTCCCTTATGGACATGGGGAATAACAATTTGGCTGTGCTAATGGTATTGCAGTGGATAGGTTTAAAATACTTAGCTGGTCTATCGTCTTATTCTTTTTATTGTGGAATGTTTAGAGTATACTCAGGCTTAATCATCTACACTGGTACTGGGCATACCTACTCTGATTCACATATAGTATTCTCATCCAGGGAGAATGCACCTCTTAAAAACAGTGATCAGCTATACACTAAAACTGTCGTACACTTCAGCAGTTTGGCTGGCTCCCTGTTTTCCAAAGACTCATTCTTCTCCTTAGCACATCCATTTACAAGGTCCTTATTTGCAGCATTATTAAGGTTTTTAGTGCCTTGCCTTTATAAAGGTATACTGGTCTGTCTGGTCTTTTGTTTTCTTTGCTCTTACACGTCACTCTTCTTTATTGTTTTGTTTGTGCTGACAGATCTTCCTTCTGTCTTGGTCTTTCCATCTGAAATGTCTCTACTCAGGCATTTCATCTGTTCCACCATACATTTTCCTCATTCACAAAGCAAATTAAATCTGTATATTTAATATCACTTTTTATTTTGGTAACTTGGGAAATGCTCTATTCATATAATAGTAATATCCTCTCTCACTGCTCTTCTGCAGGTTGGTATTACCTGGAGAATATCTGTTCAGAGCTATACAGAGATTTCATATAAATAGCCATGTCAAGTTTCTGCATACTACTATTGCTTATTTGTTTATGTTCGTAATGTCTGTGTACTATATTTATTTTGCCATATTGTCTACTTTCTTGTACTTCATATATTAAGTTCTGTCTAAGCTTTCTTTCTGTAAGTGAAAAACAAAAACACTGGACCAGGTCACTTACTTGCTGGAAAAAAAAACATGTTGCTGTTTTTCCAGGATGTTTTAGTCTCAATCAACTAAAAACATAGTACAACATAAACATGAGGAAACAGTTATGTCACGACTGTGAAAAGAAGAGACTGGCGTACATTAGAGTCATGTGTAGTGATGCAGGAACTCGTTTTTACATTTTGTTTGAAATTTCACAAAGTAAACACCAACATATTCCATTTATCCATTTTTAAGTTATTGTTTCCTATTTGTTTTAAGTAGATTTGGCAATCATGCAGGTTTATCTACAGACTGGTACTTTATTTAGTTATTGTAAGCCAGGATTCAAAGACAGGCTGTGTAGTGCATAGTGAACATTTGTACCAGAATAGGCAACATACACACTGGCACAGGCCATTAGCAATTTTTAGATCTATCCTGAACATGAATGTAATGAGCCCAAATGTAAAACTAATTGCATGACATACAAATGAAATGTGGTAGAGAAATGAGGTCCTCATAATATGCAATTATGTGCTTTGTGAAAATAGACATAATTTTTAGTCATAACAGAGAGATCTGATGAAGCAACAAGACGTGTTGTGAAAACACTTGCCATTTTCATTATTTTTATATGAAGTAAAGATATATGTTTTAATCGATTTTACTGTTGGCTTTATTGCTGAATGGACAGTGTATGTTTAGCCATGTGTTGACTCCATTTGCTGTTGGTTTATAACAGAGAAGATATCAATATGCAAATGTATGCTACTTACAAATAGCATATTCATATGAGAAGGAAATGGTATACTAATGTGCACCTGGTTATATTTGATAAAACAAGCAGAAAATATTGGAGGTGCAGAGAGAGAGAGAGAGAGTGAGAGACGATCTGATGAGAGTGTAGTGAGATAGTAACAAAGGACAGTCACACAATCACTCCCCCCAAGTCAAAGATAGGCACAATCAAAGTAGTGCAGTCAAAACGGTGATAAGTATTCCAGACTTTGGGGTTCAGATGAACACACATTAACAGAGCATTGTCACATAGACCAACCATAATGCATGCAGTATTATTATCAGGCTATCAAGCCATGCTTGTCAGTGCTTGATTATGCAATACTGTTTGTCAGATGTTCCCACATTAAACAGTGAGGGTAAAATGGGTGCAGTGGGTCAGTCATTATCATGTGTGCAGGTGGCCATGGGCTCTGTGACACATGTCTGCCTACACACATTACAGGAAGTGGAGATGAGGTTTCTTGACTTAATGGGTACTCAGTGTCTTAGACAGTTTCTCTCTGTGATGGAGTGAGTGTACTAATACATGACTGTGACTGTGGCCACTATCCTGGCTTGTTCCAGTAGGGGTCGGGGTTCTTTTGTGTTTGGAATGGTATGAAAGTGTAGGACTGAGATCTGGCTGGAGTCCAATCATGAGGTTTCTTGCCACTGGAGGCTGAATGCTTTGGCCACCCATGACAAGGGGTGCATCCTGTGAGGGTCTCTTTACATGGCAAATCCTAGTACATACCTGGCAATGATTTTGGATAAGACTGACTGTGTGCTCAGTGATGGAGCACTTGCATCCTTCACATCAGGATGGAGAAGAAAGTGGTGTGTGCCACCACAAACCTTACAAGACCAATAAAAAAAATAGTCCCCAGACTCCACACTATCCAAGATTATATGGAATATAGAGATCAGTTCTATACTAATCTGGTTTACAGCAGATTGCATGTGAATGATGATGCAGCATATTTATTAATTGAATTCAAGCTGTCCCTGCATATCAGTGGGCAGCTGTGAAGTGATGGCATTGGGTACTACTGTAATGATGTGTATGGTGAGTAGACTCACTTATGATGTGTTTATCTGCTAGGTAAGCCACAGGCTGCATCACTGGTGAACTGAGCCACAGAGAGCCCCTCACATGCTGAGGATAGTGATGATCAGACTGCGCAGCCTGAGGCTTCTCTGTTGGATGTGGTTAAGCCCTCCTTTTGTACTATGTGTGAATGCTCATCCAAAATGGAGATGGTCAGGGCACTATGTCAGCACACTGTGGCTCGTCAGTGTCATCATCATCATCAGCCCCTGCAAGAATGCCTACTTTCAGCCTGGTATCCTGCCCCAGCCCTTACAAGTGTCACAACAGCAGTGTTCTGCCATGTGAATACACAAGAAAGCACAATGAAGTGAGCACAAGTACCTGTGGGGAAAAAAAAAACATCACCCTGATGCATACATACTGTAACTTTCCATGTGAGATGAGCTATACAGTCCCAGCCCCTGTAATTATTGGATATCTGATGATGCTATGAAAACAAAAGGCAACATATATGCACTGCCCAGTCTATATGTGTCTCTGTGTGTGGTGATACTATACAAATATCTGCCAAATATGGTAATCTGATGCATTATCCTCAGAGACATATGAGGATGGCTCTATCTTGAAACCAGTGTCCACTCCTCTACAGATGATCCAAACACATTGATCTGCTGCAGAGACACCAGATGCCCTCTTGTTTTATTATCCTGCTGTTCCCAGGTATTCTCTGTCTGCGGCTGATATCTCAGCTAATACTGAACATGTTTTTACATTGGCATTGTGTAGTATGACAGCAATACACTGATGCCACTGCTGTAATTTGCAGTTGTTACTTCTCATGGCAATTATGTTATGGATCACTATCTGCTGCACCACTCTATCTCATAAAGGTTAGTTGGAACCCCCCAACAGGTACTGTCCATGTTTCCTAACTGTCTGTAGCAAGACATCATTTTCTGCAAGGCTGGATTTGGCCAGCTGCAGGCATTTACTCCATTTTGTTTTTCTGAAAATGGAGACATACTGATCAAGCACATAATTATATACAGTCTATTCCTGGCACTTGTAAAATAAAAGTTACAGGCAAAGGGATTCCCTAGTTATATCATACTATTGTCATATGGACAGTTTCAGGGGGTATGTCATATGACATTTGTAGGAGCAGGCATGGGAATACATACATCAACTGCACCTGCATGCATTAGTACATGTGCACTACCTTCTTGCATAGGGTCAGACTTTCTTTAGAGGCTTGTTGAAGATATGTTTACCATAGCTGCAGACAACATCAGGGGGCTCCTTGGGAAACATCAGTGGTAGAGCCCTATTCTAGTAGAGTGAAGAATAACTCTGTGTATAGGCACATGACTGATGTATAAATCAACATAGACCACTATAGAGATTAGACGTGTAATATCAACAACATAATTGTGAAAGGAGCGATTTATCTCCAAAAAGAGGGTGTAGCAATGGGATAAAGAGTCAGTTCATTATTTGCAAACATTGTTATTCTGCAATGGGAACATCTTTATGTGCATGAAATCCAGTTTAAGAATAGTATTAGGCTGTACCTACATTGTTTGGATGACATCTTTATCATTTGGCAGGAAAGTAAGGAACAACTTTATCATTCATGAAATATATTAATGAAAGTATGGATTTTCTGACTTTTTCATATCACAGTAGTATCACACAGGCAGCATAGCTGGATGTTTTGTTTAAGAAAGATCTTATTAATGAGAGATATGTATCTGTTATCAATAGGAAACCAGCATATTCAAACTCCTAGCTTGTATTTTTCCAGTGCACACCCCTTTTCACAAAAAACGAGCGGTTATTAAAGGGCAATTAGAGCAGCCCATATGATAATACTAGATGAGCAAATTGAAGAAGAATGCGACATATTAGATAATATGCTTCACAGTAAAGGTTATCCTGGATTTTTGGTGAATAACTAATATAGGAAGTCAGCTTGAAAAGGGAAAGTGGCCATTTTTCACCGATTCTTAACACCCCTGAAGGACAAATGAACATTGAACGTATTGAAGCTATAGGGAAAGCAGGGCATAATTTTAGTAACCACTACACAAAAGCCTTTATTACTAGTTTTAATTTGGACAGTAACATCATTAAATGGATTTTAACCAAGAACTGGGAACTTCTAAAGGAAAGTGTTAATGTATTTAACAAATTGGGACCAGCACCAACAATAGTGTACAGAAAGGGGTTCAACCATAAAAACATGCTTGAATCTTCTCATACCCCAGATAAAGTTAAGTATAATATGAAAACATATGGTAGGTGTAACTCATGTAAGCATATTTTTGTTTGTGAACAGGTATCTATTAATAATACCAGGGCTGGTGTAAAAGGAAGATTTAACTGTGATACAGTGGGTTTGATATATGTAGGGATCTGTCAATGTTGCCCAGGTTTTTATGTGGGGAAATGGAACGAAGACTTTGTGACCCTGTGTACGAACATATTTGTGATGTTAGAAAAGAAAAAAAGAATTAATGCAATTTGAAGACATATTAGGAATAATCCTGATCAATATTTTATGTTTTTGATTTTGGAAAAAGTGACTAGAAATCCTCGGGTGCCCTGGCCCATTTTACTTTATAAACAGGAGTTGTAATGGCAGTTGCTGTTTAATGTATATAACTGGCCAAGACTCAATGACAGTGTTACTGTGGCACCATTAGTAAAGTTAAAAGCACTCGAAAAATAAAGAGTTTTAAATGGTATTCATTCATTTTTATTTATTTTTATCAACAATTTTTATGTCTTTTAGGAATATTTATTGCCATATAGTTGCTGCGGGAAATGTTTTTTTTTGGAATTGGTGGGTGGGAAATTTGATGGCATAGTGTCATATGTATTTATGTTTCTTTTAAGTGTAGTACATTGTTGTGTCTTAATATTTTTATAAGTACGTAATCTGATTTTTGATACTATTTAAACTGTTTTTTGAATGGATTTATCTGATACAGTTTTACTGTGTATAAAACAAAAGCAGTTATCATTGTAATTTTTGGATTAAATATTGTTGAATAATTTTCTGTGTGGAGTGCTTCCATTTTAAGCGTACAATGTTTGGTTTTATTAGTGTGAAAGGAGTGTATCAGGAAATAGTTGTCCTGATATTGTGGGCTACCCTGTTTCTAGTCTAATTTATAAACAGGAAAAATATGAGATATGTTTTCATATTGCTAGATTTTTCTTGAGTAAATTATACTGTGTGGGTGCACATTCTTAGGAGGGAAGAAAAAACAGTTTACCACACACTTCCAGCTATTGTGTACCTCCTCCAAGTTACCACTTGCTGTTGTTCATCCTAATACTGCTGCCCAATTGACCACTGTGGTTTCCATATTCTGCATGGCATAGCATAAAAATTGGTGGCATACCTCTAAGGTAAATAAAGTTTATACCTGTTGCATGGCACATGAGCAAATTAGGATAGGTTGTATGTGTGCCATTTGCTACTGTACATATGTAACTTCAAAGTACAGCTTTCTAGCTATACTTGTTCCTGACATCTGATGGCTGTAAACATTGGGAACATATGTCGCAGGCTTCTGTGTTGTTTGTCATGAACGTAATACTATTTTCAAATCAAAAATGATGATGTTTACCAGTGCCCATTGCAAGGCATGGTGCATGAAGGAGAGCAGGGTCATGCTTTAATCCCTTTGCAGTCTTATAGGGAATATGCATTCTAGTCCTGTTCTGGTGTCTTTAAGGAAGTTAATGCCTGTATGACCTGACTGAGGAGTTGCCCTCACCTATGGGTATAACCAAGATGGGGGGGGGGGGTAGCACAGGTTTCATTTTGATGATTGCAGTGCAGGAACCATGATGACATCTGTACCTGACAAGCGGAGATTAGGCAACATTGCTCCAAATGGTACAGTCATTGCAGAGAATTTCATTTTTTTTTCTGTTGGTTATGATTTTCTGTGTTCATGATTATTGTCACTGCTGGCAAGTATTTCTGAAGGTCAGGTTAGTGTTTGCTGCTGTCTAGGTCTTCCATATCAGGCAGATATGATTGTGGCACTTTATGTAATATGACCACTGCCGAGCTAGTTTCTGCAGACACCACTTCCAGGGTAGAGTTATTCGGCCCCATCACAAAATGGATGCACACTATCTGGTGTGGACTCATTTGTAACTCTGTCAGTTTCTATGTATATATGTATGTATGTATGTATGTATGTATGGTAATGCATATGCATGGAACACAAAATTGCATCTTGCCTGTCACACAGCTAAGGAGACACATGCATGGAACTGTGGCTAGTATCCCTTGTTCCAGCTTCTTTCAAAGTAGTTGTCATAGTTCAATGGTATGCCTTTCTCTTTCATATGTGTAGAATATGAGAATAAGCATGTAGCTTAAAACAGGAGGCAGGGGAGGTTTGCAGTCAGCCATGGTTAGTTCATTTCACAAGTGCTAACATGAATTTAAAACAAAATTAAGTCCTGAAAAACATCCCACTGTGTCTTCTCAGTGCAGGTACAAATTACACATTTATCCAGTAGGCACTTTCTGTATTTCCTGCTCCTGTTGAAGCAGTGGCTGAGCAGCATGGTGGAGATGAATCCAGGAGTGCTTTATTGGAAGGACCATGGACCTGCAGTGCCATTTAGCCCACCTGCACTGTCTGAGGTGGCCAGCCGCAGTTGAAACACTTGGTGGAGGTTGGGTGAGCACAGCACTGGGCAGTTATATGATCTACACACAGAAACTCTTGTTGATGGTTACAGATTATCTCAGCCTGCTACCATCATTAGGTCACCAAAGAAAAATGTTGTCCATACCCCTAGCCACCCTAATCCATCATCTAGTGATGAATCTTTCTAATGTCAGTCTGGGTTTGGATGGTAGACAGCATCACTGATGATTTTACTCCACACCGTGTATATTATTTGACAAATATACATATAGATAGATAGGTAGTTAGACAGATAGCTAGATATACAAATATACATGGGTGCAGTTTATTTTGTCTCTGTTCACGATCAAAAAATAGTTTGTTATGTTTTTATGTCAAATTTCTTTTGATTGCACAGTATGATAATATATCTTTTGTGTTGAAGTACAAGATTACATAATACTGAAGAAAGCAATTTTTTTCCTTTCACACTGTTGTGAGAACATTTAGTTAGTATATTTATGGGGCATTGGGGGTGCATGGCCCTACCCCCCAAAAATATTGATTTACTTGTTTCTCTTTCGTGTTATGCCTTTTTGTCCATTGATTTTGGTCAATATTTTGAGACAGTAATGTATATCTAAATGGAAGCATTTCAGTCAATCAAAATATATTGAATGGTAGTAGACTGAAAGAATTTTGCCAAAACAAGATTTGGTGAACCTAAGAAGTTTTTTTTTTTTTTTTTAGGGGGAGGCATACAATATGAGAGGCAACAACAACAGTTACATATGAATACTCCAAGGTCACATACGAGTATAGAAAAGGGAAAACTCTACTGTCCTCACCAAAAGTTGTTATGGTACTTTCCCTTCCATCTATCAGTAGTTGGAGAAATAGCTCTCAGTGGATCAGCTAGTTTTTTTAGGTTAAAATTCTCATACAGACAAACCATTAGCAAAAGCTACACGAAAGACCTAGCAAAGCTAGAAACTTCACTGTGTAATTGCATAAAGCTCCCATAATGGAGGCCTAATACGTATATATATATATATATATATATATATATATATATATATATATATATATATGTATGTATATTCACTTCATAACACTGAAAACTTAAAACTTCATAATATAGAAGACCAAAACACTGAAACTTCAAAACACTGAAAACTCAAAACACTGAAACTCAAAACACTGAAAACACATATCATACATATACTGAGTTTAAACAACATAAATCATAGCACTTTCCACTAGGTGTAAGCAGGGGGCAATCCTCCCTGCACCTCCCATATGGGGGGCTGCACCTCCCACACCCCCTGCTACTTAAATATATCAACTCCAAGATTGCACTTAGTGTAGTGAAGCACATGGAAGGACGGGTTTTGACTCTGCCTGTAATTGTCTTGTTGCGGATGGCATAACAGAAGCTAACAGCATGAGACAACCACATGGAAACAGTTTGCATTGGCACAGGTTGTCCTTTCTGATTTCCCTTCACAACAAATGAACAACTGATCAGAGTTCCTGAAAGATTTTTATCTGTCAAGATAGCACTCGAGTTGTCTGTGGACATTAATGTATGGAGTACCCATTCCCCTTCATTTTTAGGTTCTGGAAAGAAGACATGGAGATGCATCCCTTGGCACAATGTGAACTCAGATACCACCTTATTCATAAATGAAGATATGTTCTTAAGGAAAACCTATATTTATGGAACTGAGAAAAGGTTGCAACTCTGATACTCTTCCTGCAGAGGTCAGAGCAATTAGTAACACTGTTTTTCATCTTTGGAACCTCAAGTCAGACTGATGAACTCATTCAAAGGGAGCAACAGCTAGTTTTTCTAACACAAAATTTAGATCCCAAGTAGGAGCTACCTGTTTCCTAATCTGCTTGATATGCAAAACCCATTACGTAAACATTTTCACATGAGATTGCATTGAAATATGAGATATATAGGCAGACATGCTGAAATGGACAAGAAATGAACCTTGATGCAGGAGTAAGACAGGCAAAAGGATAGTAACTCAGACAAAAAAATGTTAAAACAGAGAAACACTAGCTCTGAATAGGTGTCTATCTTTTTCTTGGCACTGCTTAGAAAACCCATTTTATTTATTATTATTATTATTATTATTATTATTATTATTATTATTATTATTATTTATTATATGATTTTCTAGCAGCGGGTTTTCTTGCCTTCTTTGATACCTGCTTCACATCCTCAGAAAAAATTGCATAAAAGGTATTAAGAATATATCATCCTGCCAGTTAGTTGCAGTTATTTGGGGTCAGGATGTATCAAACACCCCTTGCCTTGTTTAAGTAGATTCCATTTTTGAGGAGGTGTGTGGTGATTGTTCCTGGTCAATTCCAAAAGAAGAAAGGTCACTGTTGCCTGGGTCAGAATGCAGTCACCATAATCATCTTTGTAGATTCCTTCTGAATCTTCAGAATGCCCCTGGATATTAGTGGAAAGGGTGGAAAAACATACAGGAGCAGTCATGTTCAAGGAAAAGAAAAAAAAAAAATCTGTCTTCTAAGTCTTTATGTATGGAGTCGTGGAGCAGAATTTTAACAACTTGTTGTGAGTAGAGGCAAAAATATCTAATTGTGGTGTCCCCTATAGTTGAATCAATTCTTAGCAGACCTTGTGATTAATTTTCTATTTTTGAGTCTGTCCTGGTCCTGCCAGATTATCTGCCTCACAGTTTTGCTCTTATGGTATGTAAGATGCCTGAAGGGTGAAATTGTGCTGAAAAGTTATATCCAAGGCTATCATGGATAATCTCCACACAGGGTAAAGTCTGGTTCCCCCTTTCTTGTTTATGTATCACTTCACTATGGTGTTTTCTGCAAATACTTGCAGATGTATCAAGGATCATACATCACTGAGGGAGAGTTGAGAACATTTAAAAGTGCCAATATATCTTAAATGTCTATGTGGTTTGGTCTCTCTTTTCTTTTCCAAACACCTTATATTTTTTCCCATAGACACTACTTATCAATCAATGTCCAAGGTATCTGTTGTGACTGGCTGTGATGGAGTTGTGAGGTAGAAAGGAAGACCTGGATCCTAACAGATTTGGTGTCTCCATCACAACATCTCCCCTTTCACAAACCCCAAAACTGGAATTTGGAATGTTATGGGATGTTGATGTTGGGGCCATACATATTTCCAATACCAATGGAGGTTTCACATATGGTGTCTTGCAAGAGTGGTTATGAGAAGCATAGAAGCCATGAGACCCATAATCCTGAGGTATTCCATTGCTGAGACAATAGTCTGAGTAGAAAAAAACTCAGGAATAGATCAAGATACAGATCTACATTTACCTGTGAATGAAAATTGTCTTTGAAGTGAGGTATCCAGGAGACACACCTGAGGAAAACAATCCTATGATAAAGAGTCAGACAATACTTTTATATGTTTTCCTGGAGCCCCAATCTGTGTAGGAGATCCCTTACCCAGGCTAGAGATTCCTAACACTTTGAAAATTATTCTACAACAATAAGCAGTTCATGTAAATAAGGAAAGTGTGAATACTTTTCAGTCAGCAGTAGGCTATAACAGGAGATAGAAGCTTTGTTTATACCCTTGGAGCTGAAGATAGAACAGAGGGTAATGCAGAGAACAGATAATATGATCCAGGTACAGAAAACCAAACCTTAAGATATGATGTCTGAAATCTGGAGCTATAGGAATATGATGACACATATCTTTGAAAAATAAGGTCAAAAAAAAAAAAAAAACAGCAAAGCTAGACCTCCCGCTGTGTGATTCCTTAAACCTTTGTATTTGAGGTGACATGGGATATATGCAAATTACCCTTTAAGGACATCAGGTGTTGGCAATTCTGAATGTCCATGACTTTTTCTTTTAAGTCTATTTATGGACAAATTCAGGCCAATATACCCACCCCCCACTAGCTGTTGACATGCATGTCTCTGTCTTCTTATGGCATCATCAGCAGAGCATAAGTAGAATGTTTGGCTAACATTTGGAAACACAGGGTTGTCATACCCACATGATATCCATAAACCTTAGGGTGACTGCAAAATATCCCAACTAACGAACTAAAACAATGAATGACATTTTTACTCATTGTTTTAAAAATAAGGCCACCAAAAACACAGATGGGGAATGAGATGCAACAAGTTGTGAAGGGTTAACATTTTGGACTCGGGCATTATCACAGTTTCAGAAAAGAAAAAAAAAACAGAAATTTTCCAAGCATCTTCCTTCTTTGGCACTAGAAACTTTCTTGTATAACCCGTCCTCCTAATTGAGCAGGAGAGACTGCTTCTAGCACCTTCTGAGACAACAAATGCTACATGACAGGAGGGACGATAGTACTTTGGTCTGGCAGATGGAGGAGTCCCTCAAAAAGGAGGGAGAGACTTCCTCTGTCATCTTTGACCATGATGGACTAATTTCAGAAACTATCCATTTCCAAAGAGATATGTATGTAGGCTTAGACTTTCAAAGATTAAGAGTTTGCCTCTATAAGTCATTTAATTACAGGAAAAACAGGTGGGTTCATGGTATCAGCTCGTTGGATGTGGGCACACAGGAAGATAAATGAAATAGAAAAAGTTTAGCTGTTAGATAAATCCATACTGACACACCAAAGCATGCACTAATAAGGACTGGGAGTCAGCTTTGGAAGCAGTCACCTGACCCACATTGGTTGCTAAGTTGCAGATTGAGGAGGTCCTGTCATGTAAATTTATACCATGTCAGTTCTGTAGTGAAGACTGCTGAATCCAAGATAATGCTCCAGGTACCAGTGGAGCTAATTATAAATAAGAGAGGAAAGAAGAGGTATATACCTATTTAGATTTCTCAGGGAACAGAATGTGGTGCAAAGCTAAGCTGTACCTATATCATAGCCCTAATGAAGACAGGGTCTAGTGCACAGAAGTGTTACAATATCAAGAGATGAGCTGTGCTGAAGGATATGTCATGTTAAAAGTGGAATGATGCCTTTGCTCAAACCCAAATGTATGTCAATGATCAGTGTCACAATCTATGAGTAAACTTCAATGACTTAGTATACTCATAAATTGATATGTACTGTGTCAATCTAATGAATAGGGCATTCTAATGCCTTGAGGGATGAATGTTTCTCATGTTATCTACAAGATTTGTTCCTGATGCCTAGAGAGCAGCTACTGTGACTTTGCTAGGTTGTGTTTTAACATCTGGAAGCTATAAAACCACTTCAAAACTTCCACCCTTCCAGGGTAGCAACTAGTTCATCTCTAAGGAAAATACAGTATGACTCCTAGGCCAGGTTTTCACAGACATTTTGTCTGTGGCTGCAATCACAACTGTAAAATACAATCTTTATGGCTTAAACCAGGTGATTTCATTTCAGATGTTTTGCAAAGTTAGCTGGACTGGGATTAACCTCTTTTCTTCAACTATGCTTTGTTAGGATATATTCATTTCAACAGTTACAATACAGTCTGACAAATAGGTATATTTATTTTCTGTCCAGCAGGACCCACTGTTAGTACATTTTTAACACACACAGCTTTACAAATGTATTTTTAACACACACACCTGTACAAATCAGTTTGATATACAAATGAAACATAATTTTTAACAAAACTCCAGCTAGCTATGCTGGCATGTGTTACAAATCCACTGCCCTACTTTTTCTAATATAGCTGGAAATACCTCACATCATCACATACAGGCTAGTTGACTGGTGTGCATGGCATACATATATATACACATATATATATATATATATATATATATATATATAGAGAGAGAGAGAGAGAGAGAGAACAGCACAATCCACACTGTCACAAATGTTACCTATGCCATTAATGTTGTAAAACAGCTATGTATGTATTGTGTTCACCACTGGAACAAGTATCACCCATGCATTTGGTGCAACACCTTGATGGGGTTTCTGCACCATCAGACAGTAATGTTTATGCCACAAGAATGATACCTAGGTTTGGCCAATAAGTTGTGTGACAGCTCACTGTAGAAAGGTGGTACACTTTCATTGCACATTACTGGAAGATACGTAGTGATCTACATGAAGAAGGGTACATTGTACTCAGTTATTGATGTGATGAAGGCTATGAACTATGGAGGTATTATGGCCTGTGATGCGGATGTCCTTCACATACTCAGTAGTTGTGTCACATACAAGGGAGTAGTCAGCACTGTGGCCACATGTTGGTGTACATTCCACATACCATCTACCCCAGTACAGAGGTCACATACCTATTGGTCTGATTATAGGGTGTGATGTCTAAATTATAGCTTGGTTGTGTGTTTGTTTTTTCTGAAGTAACAAACATCCCCATGTTTTTGTGACATTACATGTGTTGTCATAGCTGTGGCAGCAATCTTTGGTGTATGTCAATACTGTTTGTATTATATAGAAATGAAAACAACAACACCCAAACACGGCTAAAACCAATACAATTTGTAGTAGTTTTATTGATGAGGTAAGCGCTTTCACTCATTCAATGTGCTTCATCAGACAAATGTAACAAAAACAACTCAACAGTTAAATAAAGAGCATCATCAATTAACCATTCAAAACATCCAATAGAAAACAAGCACTGAGTTATATATTAAAACAACAGGATGTCATTTAAAGAGCCCCCTAGCTTTTAGGATAGGTTTAATGGAAGTTCTGCCATTGATGCCTGGAAACTTATCCGCCTGCATAGTAAGGATCCAAGAAAGTTCACGGCTTTCCGTGTAGATACAAAACTCACCCCCCACTCTTATCTTGAGTCAAAGTTTCAACAACCCTAAAACCAAAAATATGGTCACTGACATAGTCCATATAATGTTTGGCCAAAGCATTACGCTCATCATTGTATTATACTAATATGACAGGTGGAGTCAATGATTGCCCACAATCTGTAGCCCTTCAGACAGCTGTTTGGACACAGGATGTGTATGTCATTTGTGATGTCTGTGACATAAATGATGGACAGAAAAGGGCCTATCTGATGTGCAGACCTCATCACTGTACCTGAGATATACTTCACTATACATGTTTCTACAATATTTCCATGCCATGTATGTGACACAGTGGTCTCCCCACTTGGTGATAAAGGTGTTTATGCTCACATCTGACAGTGCTGTGTGAATGCCTCAGTGTGGATTTGTGTCAAATGCCTTGGGCTTGTCAAGTTCAAATGGATGATAGTGGCATCATCACACATGCCCTCCATGACCACTTTGAGGAAAAACATGATGTAGAATTAACAATTCACACAGGTCTGTTGCACACAGCTGGGATATTAATGGTGTCCATTTAGTAAAAGGTCCATGATAACATGTTGGTCTACCTCACAGATGAGGAGAGTCAGGAATCAGGATGTGTCTATATATGCATGCATCAGGTGCTTCCCTCCCAACTCACATGGATGCATATTAATGTACACCCTTCTAGAGGAACATAGTCTGTGTGGAGGGTGTGCTAAAGTGTGTATTCAACCATGTCAGGCTGTATGTGCTCAGTTACACCATAGGCAATCTGTGATGCTGTCACAGCCCATTGATTCTGTGTGATAGGCCTGGATGAAGGTAAGACAGTGCATACTGGCTATTCCAGTGTGGTCCAGGGTTTGAACACAATCCCCATGCAGCTATCATTGAGAAACTCACCCAGCTGAGGTGTAACCCTTATGACACTAGATGAATAACCAATTGACTCACTGACAGAACACATACTGTAAAAGCTGGTGAATCAACCTGTACCAGTAAAGCTGTCACCACTGGTGTACCCCAGGGATCTGTACTTGTCCCTTTAAAGTTTGGACTCTATTTCTCAACAGTTCAGACTAAAGTATACAGCCTTTGGCTTATGTCTTTTTCTGATTCTTACATACTGGGTGCAATCATTGACTCCATGTATGATGATAACATATTAAAGGAGGGGGTAACAGACAAATGATTATTGATAAAGCCACATGGTCTATGAATAAATGTAAAAATGTGTCTTTGTTTTTTCTGCAAAGTGGAATTCCCTGCTAATTACAGCATTGACAACAGTCCCACTATGCAGAAACCCAGTGATGCAAGCACTGGGAACACACATAGATAGTAATTTGAACTTCAACCACTGATTGTCCACACTGTTATTGAAAGCTTATGTTGTACACATCATAAGTTATGCCATTGTATTCAGATCTGAGGATTATATTACAGCACTGTACAAAAAACCTCATTAGAACACTAATAGAGTATAATGCTCTCTTATGCATGCCCCTCACTAGACACATACATCTGATGGAGAGACCACAGGTGTTTCTCACAAAGAAAACACAGGGCCTACAAACCATGTCATGATGTATATGGATAGACTGAAAGCCATGTCACTGTAATCTGGATCTTATAGGATGAGGTAACTTCCCTGCCCTTGTGGGAATAGTGCACATTCACAAATCAGATATAGCTGATGACACCAGCAGTGGATGGTGTGATGAATATGGTAATAATAATGTCCCATATGCTGGTGTAAAAGTCTCTCTCTAATGTCAAGTATGAGCACAAACACCCATCCACACTGAATTGACTGCAGTGAGAATAGAAGTCCTACCTATCTAATGACAAAGACTACAGTATTCTGTATTTAAGGCAAGCATCACTGCTGAAGTCTGACTTGAAGTGTCTCAGACAACACTTTATAGCTGATGACACCAACAGTGTCTGGTACAGAGAATGTGGTAATAACAGTTTCCCTTATGCTGGTATAAATGGTTCTCTGCAATGTCAAGCAAGAGCACAACCAAACATCCCTCAGTTGACTACAGTGAGACTAGATCCCCTACCTATCTATGTACAAAGACTACAGAGCTTTGCATTTAAGGAAGGTAACACAGCTTGTCTGACTTTGACAAGACTGCAGGTTGACTTATAGTGATGACATCAGCAGGGCCTGTTGGAGAGAAGATGTTAGGAGACCTGTATGGAATGCATATGTAGGCATGTGCAATTATACAAACACTGTCAATCCATAGGATTAGAGCTGTAACTGTAGAATACACACTTCTGTTCTTCAGGCTAGATGCACACACACACACGCACACACACACACACACACACACACACACACACACACACACACACACACACACACACACACACACACACACACACACTTGACTCTAATGAGAACAGAACTAGTACGTAAGTAGATTACAGAACTCAGTACTTTACACAAGTTCCATAGCACAAGTCTGACTTTTGCAAGACTGCATGTCAGACTATAGTGGATGACATTAGCAAGGCATGTTGGACAGAAGATATTGTAATAGTTGCATAGGTTCAGAGCTTCATTGGTTCACAGGACGTTACTAGTCTAATGGCCCTAGGGCATTTAAAAGCCTAGCCATATAAAAACACAAGTACTCTTATTGAGCATATTAAGATGGTCATTGTTAGCAGAGAGATTTTGTGATCAACACTGGCTGGCCTTGTCCATGAGGGACATAGGTGCCACCCCAGGAGTGAATTTATAATCATCCATCCAGTTGTCAAGGTTGAGCATGAATAGGGTCATTGAGGAGAACTGTTTCACATGCAGTGGGATCCTATTACAGAGGAATGACAATTGCTGAGAGACATATGTGTCTAAAGAAAAAACACCAATCGTTGAGCGAAAAAACTTTATACACAGCAAAGCTTTCGGGCAAAACCCTTCTTCAATACTTAACACAAATACACTGAAAAGCAACATGCTTTAAATAAGAGCATAATTGGTCATATGACAGCAGCCAAAATCATATGATCAAAAATGAAACATAAACAAAGTATTACAACAATTAAAACATTAAAAATACAAACATCATAAAATATAAAGTATAAAATATACACTTCTAATTATACAACTTAGTTAGTTGCAACTTCATTAAAATTGGTTTCAGACTAACAGCAGAATTCAACCCTAGCGTACAATCAGCCGCCAGTCTGAGTATCCACTCATACTCTTTAATCTCTAAAGCATTATTAATGTCCCCACCCCTCCCAGAGGGAATAACCATATCTATAACCCTAAATTTAAAACAATGGTCATCCCCATGTAGTCTAATGTGTTTTAATAGAGCATTATTTTCATTCTCCCTTCTAATCTCAGATTTGTGTTCGATTATTCGATCCTTCAGCTTAAGTGTGGTTTTCCCTACATAAAATGAAGGACAGGCCACCCATATAGCCAAATAAACAACATTAGTACTACCACAATTCGCTACAGATTTAAACTCATAGCCCTTATTCATAATGGGGTGAATATAAACATAATTAGGGTTATTAGCTACATCCACACAACAAGAACATATAAAACATTTAAATGTACCAAAACGAGTAAAAGTATATTCATTTATACCCAATCTATAATTAAAATCCTTATAGCATATCCGACTCTTAATAGTTCTCATATTCCTATATGAGAAATACGGTTTAGTACCCAAAAGTCTATTAATATCCGGAGAAGCCATCACCACTGGCCAATTCTTCTCTATAATACGTTTAACTGAATATGTTCTATTACCAAAGGTCATAACGTATCTAATTTTATCCGTACTATGGATACTACTACTCAAATCAGAGATGGAATGACGGGCAGAAAAAACATTCTTAAAGAAAGGTTTATATATAGTTTCTCTATTAAACATTACATAATCCTTCAATCCTATCAACATATCTCGATCATATCCATTTGCCAAAAATTCATTAAACATTTCTTCTAGTTGTACAAAAAATAATGAATCGACTGTATTTAATCTACTTACCCTAGCAAATTGAGCTTTGACTATACCTTTAAAAACATGTGGAGCATGCATGCTATCACGATGTATATATCGACTCGTGTGTACATTTTTCTTATAGATATTAGTTTGTATTGCACCCTCACATAAAGTAATTTTGACATCAAGGAACAACGGCTCATGATCTGAAACTGTTTCCTTAAACGTCAAAAAAACAGTGGTTATATTAAGATATGATATAAATTCTACTAGATCATGATAAGAACACTTCCAAATCATAAAACAATCATCAACAAACCTTTGATAAAAACAAATATTATCATTCAAAAATGTATAACAATTATGTATATGTTGCATTTCCCATTGATGCAAAACCAAATTTGCATATGTATTAGCAACCGGTGTGCCCATGGCAACACTGATTAGCTGTAAATATAGTTGTTGATCAAACATAAACACATTATTGCTCAACACTAAATCTAATAGCAAACAAATATTTTGAACATAATCAACAGACAAAGATCCTTTCGCTGTCAGGAACTCTCTTATAGAATATATCCCGTAAGCACTAGGTATAACAGTAATCTTGTCCCATTTGATTTGCAGATTTCCAGCATTTCCAGTAGGGGAGGGTCTGAAACTGCTCTGTAGGCCAGACATGGGTCACCTCTCAGCAGCCTGCATGATACTGATTGCAATGACATGTCTTTCAGTCTTTCCATGTTTGTCATATTTTGGAGGCCCTGTATTCTCTAAGTCATAAACCTTTGTGGTTTCTCTACTTGTTGCAGGTGTCTGATGAGGTACAGGCAGAAGGGAGTATTATACTCAATTAGTGTTCTGATAAGGGTAGTTTGAAAAGAGCTTTGACCTCCTTGGTCTTGGATATGATGGTCTTATTTATGAGGTGTGCAAAGTAGAATGTGTGTCTCACTGTTATGGACACATATTGATTGAAGTGTAGATTCCTATCAAAATGTGTTTTCAAGTCTCACAAAACTGTATTTGAGCTTAGATAGGTGTTATGTGCATAATAATTAACAGGGGTACTTCACTGCCAAAGAGGAATTCTTTGCTTTAAGATTCAGTCTGTGGGTTTGGCACCAATCATTAGTTTGTGGCATCCCCTTCTGTATTATGTTAACATAGTTGGGGGATTCTATATGACTGTGTCCAGTTGACAGTCATCTGCAAACGTGGTAAGCCACAGGGCATCTACCTTTGCCTGTACTTCAGAGAAATAGTTTCTAAGCAGTTGAGGGCCCAGCACAGATCTTTGTGATATTGTGCTTAAGGTGTAGTTCCCAAATTTGACAGTGTGTGTTCGGTCATTGAGCCAGTTGACTATCCATCTAGTAATGTACAGGTTAATCCTCAGATGGGAGCGGTTCTCTATGGTACCTGTATGGGGATAGTGTCAAAGGCCTTGGATAAATCAACATAGCAATATGTCCTGTTATCCCTCATCCAAGTCTTTGGGGTCATTATCAAAGAAGTCCACAATGTTTAATAAACAAGACAAAACCAAAATGGTTCAGATCAAGTGTGTTGAAGGTCACCTATGTCTCTGTGAATAAGGTCCTTGCTGATCCCTTCCCTAGTCTTGCAGATAAGGCTTTTTAGGCTTATAGGTCAATAGTTCTAGTTTTGCATGTTATCAGATTGATGTGCATTGCATATCACACAACATCTGATATTAATTTCTGTAGTGTAGGTAATATATGTGTGGAAAAAGTACTGAGACACCAGGGTTGCAGTGCTTTGGGGGAGGCAACACATGGCTGTGCTGTAAATGTGTGGAATATTGTTAGATAGGGCCTTCAATTTGTTTTGTTTCCATATGTAATTTCATGTCATAGACAGGAAATGGACAGTAAACAGCAGTAATACAAAATAATATTTACTTTTCCATAGCAAGGTGAGCAGCAGGTTTGTGCTATGGTTGGCAAAGTGTTTGTGCATGCAAGATACACATTTGAAATACTTTCCATGTTTGCACATAGTTAAGTAATGTGCAAATACAAGCTACACTGAGAAAAGTCTGAGAGTTAGTACTGAGTCTATGAAGAATATCAGCTGCTTAACTGATTGTGTGCAGCAGGTGTAAATGCATCAACACATTTCTCTTTGAGCCCAGATGATACTGGGCTCAAATCCAGGTATATCTAATACTTTTAAAGACTTTTAAATAAAGAGTGATATTGCAATGACATCAATTATTTATAGTACATATGTTTTTGTGTGTTGGCATACTACAGTGAGGTTAAGTGGCATTGCATGAAGATAATTGGAGCATTGTACCAATGCTCACTGTTGCTGCACAGTGGTGTGTGATTTCAACTCCTGTGCAAAGAGGCCAAAAAGTGAAGGGATCCATTGCTTTTTGTGCTACTTATGTGTGTTGTGCCGGAGTCTATTTTTTGACCAGATTATAGGTGTTAAAATGGGGGTAGATAGGAAAGTGGTGAAATGGAGAACAATCGGGGGAAGAACAAAGGGAAAGCAATACAGGAATGTGGAGAAGAGAGGTCGGAAATAAACATAGCTATCCATTCCTTTATAAATATGTACAAAATGTTAACTGAATTTGGACAGTCACATCCACAAAGAAGGATGACAACAAGGCAGTCATGTTGCATAGCCAGTTGGACTGAATTAAGTGTGTCAAAAAGACATGTGTGCAAAATGGAGACCTATGTATGGGACATTTTTTTTTTTTTTTTTTTGTGGGACACATGCCCATTTTTTTTTTTTTTTTATTTAGTAAGTGAGGAATGCTGTGTAAGGGATGTAGGTATGTCTAGGTCAAGTAAGTTGGGTAGGTGAGGAAGCAAATGCAAACAAACAAGACAAGAGACAAGGACAGTGATGGACACAAAAGGTTGTGGGACACCATGGTTAGGGTGAGGGATGGAGCAATGCAGGCTCCTGGACATCAAGCTTGTAGAAAGTGAAAATCTAGTCCTCACCCACTGGACTGTCTTCACTGTCCCCTTTGGTCCGCTGATGGCTGGAGTGCTTGATGTCTCCTCCTCCTAAGGACCATGAGGGAGAGCAGCCACTTCATCTGGTGTAGGCATACACTAATGTTGCAAGGCACAACCCTATGCACCATCCCTGGCATGTCCCTGCAGGTGATGAAATCACCACCTCTACAACTGCTCCCAGAGGGTACCACTGTACCAGCTTATGGTGCAGTAATACCTGAGGGCACAGGTAGTACAGGAGCAGCCAAGGCAGTGTTGCTAGTTTGGCTCCAGATATGCTAGGCATCAGTGGTGGAGCCAGTGGAGCAGAGACAGGCTGATACAGTGGGGCTGGCCTACCTTGCTGTGCTGTGTAGCATTTAGTAATGTGGTACACATGGATGATATGGATACATTTTGATAGAATATAACATAAATAAAAAAAAAGAGAGATAAAGGTTGGGGTGAGAGAAAAAAAGAGATAAAATTCATATGTGACATGCAATGCATTAACAAAATATACAACTCTTTTATCTGAAGTATTACATTAAAGTATGCATCCTAACACATACACACTATGCTACAGATTGCTGAAAGTAATGCTTGAAATGTGCATATACTGCACATATGCATATTCCAGTTGTACAGACTACAGTTTACAGCAGGGCATTTTTGCCACAGATATAGAGTTTTTAATTTAATGTAAATATTATTGAAGAAATAACAGTATTGTATAGTTGAGAACAGTGGTATCTGAGCCCACAACCTCTGACTACTGTCTAATATTGAGCTCTTACAATTGGTTTGTGCTACAGACTAATGCAAGCATACTTGCTTTTACAGCTGAGTATGCATGCTCAGTTTGATACAACACTATAGAAGACCAAAATAGCTATCTTTAACTTTTAATACTACAATAACACTTCTCTTCTGCTGCCTTATCTTCTGCTGCATACATACTTCTTGCTTCCCTCATTCTCTCCAATCGAGCAGCATGATCCTGTTGATTGAACTCACATTTGGTGGAAGCTGGGGAAAGAACAGAAAAGAACAGAATATCATTATGCATACCAGTCTTGCCTATATTTCACTTTCTAAGTCTTACAAGTACTGTTTTATTATCATACTCACACAGCTGTGGGATGTCCGCAGTCTCAAATTCATGCAACCAGCAGCTGAGAGTATCCCTTTTTTTTCGCTTGCCTAGGTCATTAAAATGATGCCTACATTGCTTTCCAGTGTGTGGGATACCAGTGGCACTACATACAACCTGGGCCAAACTATTTCACACCTCAGACTCATACTGGGAGCCAGAATAGTCCTCCTACAGAAGCTTTTTTGTTGCTTTACCAGGAGTGCAATAAATATCCTGAATCCTGGACACCCCACCTCTGTGCCCTAAAGTTTGCACCTTCCTCTGCAATACTAGGCATGTCTACCAGCCAAACTAGAACAATAGAAACTGATGCTTTCCCACCAGTTCCAGTTATCGTGTTTACTGCTAGTGCACAAACCCTAGCAACAATGCCAAAAGCATTTGCACAGCGTTAAGTGGAGCACAGCAGTGCCAAGCAGGGAGGAATTAAATAATTGAAATTGAAATGTTAGTCTGACACTTGGCTTTAGTTTGAGGGGTTTGTGCTGATGTAGCTTGGAAATATATATTGGAAATTGGAAGGTACCTGTTAAATAAGTTAAGTTTGCAGACATAATGACCTGACTGTTTTTTGTCTTTATACACTGAGGAAAATTTACTTTCACAGTGTGGGATTCAAACCTAGGTATAAGGAATAAAACATTTTCTTCTACAGTACTGATTTTCCATCTTTAACACAGAAACAGTGCTGCTCAGACATACTCATGAATCATACATAAATAGAGGTGACAGTCTGAGCTGTTACACATGTATGTGTGTGACCTGACAATGTTATTGGATATAGATCCAGTTATGTGTCTTAGTTAATTGTGAAGGCCATGCAAGTACAGATAGCAGAATTATGCTTACAGAAATAAAGTAGAGAGTATACCCTCAGTCATACATCTGAAAACACAATAATAGTGTCTCATCCCTCATACATATTCATTTCAGCTCCACTATCTAAAGTGTTATACGTGAGAGTGAATATAATGTGAAGAGAAGCAACAGTAAACATGTCTGGAATATCATGTATTAGAACCCAGGACCATGTGCATGGCAGTCCTACACTTATATATGTTGCCACAAGAATGTTGAAACAACACTTATCTGTTTTTCAATTCATTGCTATAAATTACATTGTCACAACAGTAAAAATAGGTTATATACCCTGTACTAGAATCCATTACCATCCATATTCCACCCCTACACATAAACCTGTTGCCACAGGACTAATTACATAAACTGTCTTAATTTCCTAATCATTCTTAAGGTCTCTGTGTTAACTGCCAACCAATGCCACATAGCAGGCTTGTGCAGTGCCCAACAGAATTAATAGAATGTATTCAGTTCCAGTTATTGGTTATCCAAGTCCTGTTTGCAGGGGTTCGATGGCTGCAGCTGCTGGGGAACCTTGCTAACTGCTGTGCAACACTATGCAATGCTGCTAAGTACACTTGTGTGACCAAATACAAAAATTGCAACACTGTACTGTTTTCAACCTCTGACCTTTTACAGATGCACTGTTTGCAGGTGTTCTGCAGGTTTTCTGTCTGCTTTCTGGGTGGCACACTAGTTCAGTTCGCACACTGCCACTCTTTCTACAAACGATAAACACAGCCAAACCTGACATTCATTTTTCCCCATTTCCCATGTTTGCACTAAGTAGGGCATCACACAAATACTGGTCCCCCCCCCCAAAAAAAAAAAGGAATAAAAGAAAAAGAAGAAAAAAGGGACAGGTGGTTGAAATAAGGAAAATCAATCTATGACATACACAATAGAAATTGTTAGCACAGACGAGATATTTCTACATAAGTCAGGATTTGAACTCTTACTCCAATGAATCCTCAGAACACAGAAAAAATGCCTTATCCCTCTTTGCCACACAAACAGCTTTGCCATAGGAAAATGAAACATAAGTAAAAGGGAAAAGTAGTTCAAATGTAGCAAAGCAATATATGAAAAAACACAACAAAATATCTGCTAGTTCACATGAGATATTTCTACATTAGTCTGCATTTGAACACTTACATCAATAAGCCTTCTGAACACAGGAAGGGTGCCTTATCTCTGCCACAGAAACAGTTTTGCAGCAAAGAAATGAAATCATTCTGCATGCAACCAACTACAACATCATCTACAGTAATATGAAACCATACAACTGTTATTTGTACATTTGGTATTTTGGATGTGTTGCACTAAGTGATCACACAACAAGTTATGACTATTGCTTGTAAATATACAGCTCTGTCTTACATCTCTGTGTTTGTTGGTCATTTTTCTCTTATCTGACCAGTACTATGAGACATGCAGTAGGAAGCCATTCTATATCATTGTCCTTAAAATGGGTGATGATATTAAATGACAATAATGTCATATGCAGTTGCCAAAAAATGAAGCAGAGGTTGCATGTTAATGAACAGAACCTGGTAATTGTGTGCTGGTTACAGGCCCTATGAAGTGCTTAGTGTCTCTCCACCCTAATACCACTCTAAGTAATCGGCTGCAATAACACCTTTATCTTTAACCAGACCAGTGGATACATTGTTATATGAAAAGCACAGTCCGGGTCTCAACTGTCTGCAAACACAAATAGCTAAACTTAACTTTGTACCTAATGCCACTCTAAGTAATCGGCTGCAATAACACCTTTATCTTTATCCAGGCTGGTGGATACATTGTTATATGAAAAGTGCAGTCCTGGTATGAACTGTCTGGAAACACACGCAGCTATAGTTAACTTTGTGTATGTGTCTACCTGTTTGAGTTAATATTCATTATCCCCTGGAGAGCACTCTGCTTTGGCTTGTAAGCAGCCCCCCCCCCCACACTCTTCTTCCATTTCTCTTTTATTCCCTTCTGTTAAAAAATAGTATCCATAACTGATCAAATACTGTGTGTGTTTGTTAATTTAATTGAGAGGACAGTAGCCTACAGATACAAGGTTATGCTGCTTTCCCATCTGATAAATGGTTAAAAAATGACTTACAGTTTCACAGCAGTTTTTGATCAATTCTGATTCTTTTTCTTAAACACAAACTTGCCTTTGCTTGGATCTTGGCTCATTAGCAGCAGTACAAAAGAACTGCCAGGGCACACTCTTATTTCCCCCTCCACCTTCCCTGTTTATTACCTTAGGCCAATCACAAAGTTAATAAATATTAATAATAAATATTATCTGTGGCAAGCACCATTTTAGATTTAACATAGCTGGACTAGGTCTGAAGCAATAATAGCTCCCTTCCAATCAATATATTAGAAAACCTTTATTACCTTATTTGGCTTACTAAGCCCCTTACTACCCATTAAAGAGTACCTCAGTGGAAAACTGCTCAAGAAAGCTTAATTCTTTGTGTGAGCTCTTAAAAGCTAAGCATCTTAACAGTGCATAAAAGTGAAATTTACTCTCATAGCCATAAAACTATAAAATGCAAAAAATGTGACTCTGTAGACCAAATTGTTATAAAACGTAGAAGAACCTAATACAAAGTTACAAAAAACCTACTTTTAGCTCCAGTGCACTCACGCAGTATACACAGACCCTCACTACCTTGTGGTCTAGTTCAGACCTGCTCCGCTCACCCTCACTGCGCTCAGGCTTGCTCCGTACCCCGCCCTGCCCCCAATTCCCACCCACCCCAGTACAGCTAAATATATAGTGCTACAACCATGCCCCCTCTTTCTGCAACCAGTCAGCCATATCCAAGTCATCAATAGGTTCTCCAGTAGTTAGCCGCTCTATCCTACCTTAAATAGTTTAAACTGGGGAAAAGTCAACCTCAGTAATCCCAATGTTACTTGCAATGAAACCAATTTAAATACTACCACTATACTTTTTGCTAACCTTTCGGCTTGTCCCATATCTTCTTACTGCCTATGAATATAATACATACCCAGGTTTCCACTACCCAAAAAGCCAAACCTCCACCTATGTAGCTACACACAAGCTTGAACACTTAATACATCTCCTCCCATCTATCTCCTTACTTACCAGGTATCATCATTCCATTAGAACAAGATATGCCAACCCTAAAACCAAAAGACACCAAAGTCTATTAACTAAAATTTGGAAGCTCACAATCAGATTACAATGCAACCTGACAATGGATGGACATATCTACCAAAATCCTGGCCCATCCTCATCCACTGGCTATTGGTCCTTTACTAACTGTCCCACTACTACACAAATCTTAGACAAACCCCCAAACTCACTCTTGATCAGTCACCTAAATATCAGAAGTATAAACAATAATATTCAACACCAAAATGCCCTCATAGATGCTCCTTCCCCAGACAGCCTATGTCTAACTGAAACCTGGTTTAAATATTATACTTCTGATATTGAAATTATACCACCAGGCTTTAACATCCTAAGGCTTGATCGAACCAATAGGAAGGGAGGAGGGGGTAGCTGTTCTGTACAAATCCATGCTTGAAGTGTCCAATAATGCCTTGCAAACATCCCTATTTGTCAAGGCTGAAATGCTTATCACTAACCTTCACATTAATAAGAAGAAATGTATAAATCTCATCTGTGTGTATATTCCACCAGGCAATAACATAAATACTCTCGAAGATATCCTACATTGGTTATCCTGCAACTGCCCCCAAGAAATCAATGCACTTGGGGACTTCAACATAGACTGGAACATGTGTTCCTCAGTACCCCCCACTCTCCACATAAGCCTTTATGGATTTTCACAGGTCATATCCTCCCCCACTAGAATCAGTAAACTCAACAATAAAGTAAGTATTTTGGATTGGATTCTTGTTAACACCCATCCCCTCAAATACAAGAGTGGGACCTTGCCTGATGATGTAAGTGATTGCCTCCTCACCTATTTAATCAGGCAAATAGCTGATATCCACAACCAGTCCATTTTTAAAACAGTAAGGAACAATAAGAATTTCAACTGCACAAATTTCGAAAATTAACTCATATCTTGCAATTGGTCAGTTCTGAAACAATTACCACTTGAAGAAGCAGTAAATTCCTTTAATACCAAATTCCTATCCATCCTTGACACCCATGCACCAGCACAGACTATTAGAACCAAAACAAAAGTTGCTCCTTGGCTCTCAAAAGAAACCAGACAAAAAATGCTACTTAGAAATAGGGCTTGGTCCATGAAAGGCCACTTCGTGGACCACAAGAAACCTCATAGATCAATTTAGATACAGACAGCTAAGAAATGAAACAAAAAAAATCCACCACATTAGGCAAGAAAAACTATTACTGTCATCTACAAGAACAACACCAAAACAAGTCACAAAAGTTTTGGGTAAGTATAAACAAACTCCTTAGTCCAGGACAATCATCCACTCCTGCTCCTTGGATTCTAACCAAAACCCCCCAGAAGAAATTGCCAATACCTTTAACAGCTTCTTTACAACAACCATCCAGAACTTGCTAACCAATTATCCCCCAGATGCCCATATTCTCCAGCCACTACGCCCAGCTCCCAACTCTCCTTTAACTTCAAACCAGTTTCCACATCTTTTGCACGAAATTTACTTAAGAAACTGAAGCCTACCACCCTGTCAGCTGATCTACTCCCTGCAGAATATCTACAAAAAGCTGCAGATGCCAAAGCATACCCCATTACTATCCTGATCAATAGAACTATAACTGAAGTGCCCCTGCCCTCCATCTGGTAGATATCCCATGTCATTCCACTCCATAAAGGGAGCAGCTCTACTGACCTGTCAAACCATAGACCCATGGCTATTTTGCCACCCTTGGCTAAAATTATGGAAAAATGCATCCATAATCAATTCCTGAACTATTGGGGTTTTACAGAATTTTCATGCGATTGCACTTATACACAACAAACATGAATTTGAAGGCTAAGTGAAAGCCATTCAAGCGAAATATAGAATGACTCCTTTGAACAAGTAGACTTGTCTATGTATATGTATGTGCAATATTTTAAGAATCAAAAATACATGGGTTTACATACATACATACAGATTTGATGTAAATACCATTGTTATTGGTTACGAATATATGATGGTTCGCATGAACAGCGTTTCTTGTAAATATATATATATTTCATTGTTTTTAGGATGCGTTTTAATAGTGGATCAGCAGAGCAAGTGGTATCAGTTTAGCTTCTGCTATGTTTCACGAAGTTTTATAATGTTTTATAAGGTTCATACTCGCAACAATACTTTGCAAGATGTGCGTTTTTACAAGAGAATGTATTAGCACTTGAATGAGCGATTGTTACTAAATTTATGAGCAATTAGTTTTGAATTCAATACTTTACATAGAACCTTAAGTTCTTCTTGAAGTTCTTCTTGAAGTTTTTTTCACACAGCATTGCATTCATTAACTGATATTTGATTGATTGATTACTTAATAGGTTAATGGTGCTTACCACTTATGGAAGTATATAAGGGACTAGGGTGGATTGTGTAATTTGTATCTGAAGAAGCGTGCAAGAAGCACCATTTTGTCATCGTTTTGAACAAAGGATATTTGGAAAATATTTTGAGTTCTCGTGGTGTGTCCTGTCTGGTTGGTTTCTGTGAATTCCTGAACTATCTTATCCATAATAATCTTCTAGCCAGCACCCAACATGGCTTTAGACCATTCCATAGTACAACCTCAGCCCTTCTTCCTTCTCTAATGTCATGAACCAACACCAAAACAATAATAAACTTTCTTCTGCTATCTTTCAAGATATTTCAAAAGCCTTTGATATGGTAAACCACCAAATACTCATAAACACTTTGAAATCCATCTTCCTAGAGGACCAGGCCATCCATTGGTTTCAAGCCTATCTCAATGGTAGACAACAGGCTGTCCTATGGCAGAGCTAACTAGCCACCCTTTTACCCATCACCCTCAGAGTACCCCAAGGCTCCATACTAGGTCCACTAATATTTGCCATTTTCATCAATGATTTATATAAGGTCATCCCAAATGCAACATGCAGTCAATATGCAGATAACTCCACTTTAGTATGCTCTGACACTTCACCTACAGAGTTGCAGATTCTATCTCAAAATACATTTAACACAGTTGAAAATGGGCTTGTTAACCATTGTCTCATGTTAAATCCTAATAAAACCAAACTGCTACTTTTCTCCCCCATTTGCAGGTCTACCCTACAACCTTTACATTAAAATCTGGCAACAGCACCATTATTTCCCCAGATTCCTCAACCAAGCTGTTTAGGAGTTATAATAGATAATAACCTTAAGTTTGATCTTCATATCAATAAAACTATTAAAACAGTTAATAAAAAACTTGTCTCACGTTATAGAATCAAGCCCTTCCTAATGCCATTAGCCAGAACTGTAATTGCTTGTACACATCTACTATCCAGGCTCCTCCATGCTTCCCCTCTATTTACAGACCTCAGCAAAACTGACCTTAATAAACTTTCTAGCAGTTACAATCACATTGCTAGATTTGCTACCTATGCGGACTACAGAACTCATCACTGTCATAACCTAAATTTACTCGGATGGCTTGAACTGCCAAACCTACTTCAGGTTAACAAACTAATAGTTGCACACAAGATCCTCTACCAACCAGATAATACATCCATACTTTAAAACCTCATCACCACCTACAATAACCATAGTGCACTTCGTTCATCTGAAAGACTACTAGTTCAAACTCTCATATCCAAAAACACAACCAGAGAATCTCTATTTGCTAACTCTGTTGGCAAAACTTGGAATTCTCTTCCTGCTAATCTTACATCTGAACTTTCTCTACCTCAGTTCAAGAAAAGTCTGATTCAGTACTTTAAAAAATGATAGCTATGTCCTTGCCCTAATTCAGAATAGCTCTAACCATCACTTGTGTGCACATGGAGGACTTCTGCCTACACTTTGCTTCTTAACTTATATATCCTATGATCTCCTTGGATCTACTACCAGGTTACCATACTAGGCATTCAATACCCTATCATTCTTAAAAAGACTGTCTAGAATTTTCCATCTGAGTAAGAATGTAATAATTTGTTTGTGTATATCTGTTTGTTGTGTTTGTTTACATCTGTATACAAATCATTTTATTTGTGTTTATTTTGGGTTTTAAACTGTAAAAATGTAATAGTTTGTTGAATGTGTTTTTTAGAGCTTTTCTCCCCGGGCCTCCACTGAAATTGGTTATGTATGCAGTCAGACTATCCTGGTAAACAAATGTAAAATAAATAAATAATTACATTTCCAACCTTGACAAAATTGCATCTAACACTTAATAAGTCTAACCTGACACTACCACTAAATGTAGGGCAGCCTGCAGTGCTGTTGAGTTTTATTTTTCCCAACCAATAATCATTTACTGTTGCAATCCAATACAAACAAACACTGAGGGAGTGTCTGCAGTATGTTTACAACTGCTACAAGGAACCAAATAATTATGATTCAGCAATTCTAATGAGTTCACACCTAATGTGCATCTTCACCATGCTAACAGTGCTGAATCTACAGCATAAAAAGGTGACCATGTAGCTAGGAAAACTGAAGGTGAGGAGACTTGTTTATATGGAGAACACAGAAAAGAGTCTATTACTTTGGGATATATCTGCATGGAGGATTACTGAACTTGAGAAAGTATGCTTGCATTTTGTCAGCTATATACTGTACAGCATATGTTGGAATGTAATAAAGAAAAATCTGTATAACAGTTTAAGATATATATATATATATATATATATATATATATATATATATAGGTCCCTTTTAGTAGATCGAACATTTATAAGTTCGAACCACATATGGCCAAGACCATATGTTCGAACTTGTAAAAGTCTGATCTGACTGAATGGAGATCTCTGTACAGAGTGGAAAGGGAAGATTTCCCATTTCCGCAATGTAGTGCAATCTCGGAGTTGGTATATTTAAGTAAGGAGGGTGTGGGGGGTGCAGTGGGGGTGTAACACCCCGCTATAGACCTTTAGTTTTGTGTTTTTTGGTTTTATATGGTTTCACATCAGTGTTCAAACTTTTATGAGTTCGAACATATGGTCCCTGCCATATGTGGTTCAAACTAGTAAAAGTTCGATCTACTGAAGTAGATCCATACATATATATGTATGGGTCTACTATACATGTTCAAAATTTTAGAAAGCCGAAACCCATATGACCAAGACCATATGTTCGACTCTTAAAATTTTGAACATGTAAAAAAAATAAAACACACAACATAAACTTATGTTTTAAATGCTAGCAGGCGGTCTACGCCCCCTGTACCCCCCCTGTGGGGGCTACATCACCCACAACCCCCATACCTTAAATTTACCAACTCTGAAATCCCATTACAGTGTGGAAATGGAAATCTTTCCATTCCGCACTGTACGGAGAGGCCGGTTCAGCATGGTCAGCATTTAAAATGTCAATCATATGGTCTCAGTCATGTGAAATGTCGACCATGTGTAGGGGACCCATAAATATATATACATATATATATATATATATATATATATATATATATATATATATATACACATATAGACAGATATATATATATATATATATATATATATATATATATATATATATATATATATATATATATGTATATCTATATATATATAAATACATATATATATATATATATATATATATATATATATATATATATATATATATATATATATATATATATATATATATATATATACATGGGTCTACTTTCTTTCATTGAAAGCTCATTTCACTGAATTTCAATTCACCCTGACCAAATCGCTGAAAACTGAAATTACTGAAAACTCATTTCACCAAATCTCATTTCACTGAAGTAGAGTACTGTAAGGCAAGTAAAAGGTATATTCCCTTTTCCCCACTGTAGTGTGAACCTAGAGTAGTATATATAGTTTGGGGGGTGTAGGGGGTGTAGCCTCCCCACTTAGTTTGGGTATATATTGGGTTCTGGAAAGGGTTAGTCACTGGTGTTGTAAATATGCATGTGTATGGCTTAAAATGTATTGTTTTGAAGCTTTCTGTGAAATATAATATAAAATCAAGCTAGCAAAAAACAAAAAGACAGCTTGGAAACACCAAAGCAAATTCTCTCTCAATTTAATTCTCTTTCAGTTTAATGAAGCGCTTTTTGTCTTGCACATGTGGCAAGACTTCATCAGAAAATATCTGTTACTTGCTATACAGTACTCTACACGTTGCCAGTACTTTAATTCAGTGAAATAAGATTAGGTGAAATGAGTTTTCAGTAATTTGAGGTTTCAACGATTTGGTCAGGGTGAATTCAAATTCAGTGAAATGAGCTTTCAATGAAACTGGGTAGACCCATATACACACATATGATTAGCAAAGGCTTTTAAAATTTAATCTGCATGCATTAGTTAGAAGTATACTGATTGTATGTGAATGTTTGTCAGGGCATTTTCCCAATTATAAATGATTGGCAATACCTTAAAATGGAATGCTCTGTGTTAATTCTGTATACATGTTTCAGGGACAGTTCATTTGATGGCACTTTCAGCATTTCAAAGATAGTTTGTCAGCAAAATATGTCATTGTCCTGTTCTTTTGAGGAGGGGGCAAAGGTACATTTCTGTTATGGCACAAACAAGGATATGTTGCTATTGTTACTCTCTTTTTTCTGCATCCAACCTGTTGATCGTATTTCAAATCTCTAGACTGTTTTACGTTTCTCCAGTTGGTAATACTGAAATTTTACCTTTTTTGCTTTATCTGTGAAAGTTATTTTGTAGTCATGCAAAACTTAGGTGTATTATCCTTCTGTTGTCTTTCAGGGCACCTAGGACTATGCCACCCAGGTGTCAGTCCTCTAAAACCACCCTTCACTGACCCTGAGAATCGGGTCATTGTTGATGCTTTTAGGTAACATTGTGCCTTCCTGCTTGAAGCAGGTCATGGAGATATGTCAGTCAGAATGCATATTTGGTAGCAGATTGTCACAGATGTTAATGGAGAGGATGGCCACAGCAGGACATATGACAAGGTGCACCGTAGGGCCTCTGACATGATCTCATCTGAGGACAGCAGCTGCAGTGGGCCATGACTGGATGGCTACTGGTGGGGGCCAGATACAGAGCCACCACTAACAGAATATGAGTTCCTGTCCACTGTCATGGATCCAGACAGCTCCCAGAAAAGTGCAGAAGAACATGTCCTTGCCATTGGTGCTCTTGTTTCAGGAACAGCAAGCATGTCCTAGGAAGAGCTCCCAGGTAGGCTTTTGTATCACAATTTTTCAATACTGTTGTGTGTTAAAACAATTTAAATCAATACATTGCTTCTGTTTCACAAGGTTTTATTATTTTGGGGGGGGGTTGAAGATAGCTACAGTTAACAACACATTCTGATTGATTAGCTTAGGTTGGAGTTGTCATCCAAGTTATTGTTGAAAGTATAGTTAATGGACTTATAAAAGGGAAAAAGTATTATCCCCTGTATTACTGTTAGTTGTGATGATGTCCTTACATTTTGTTTAATTTATTCCAGGATCATCTGGCATGCAGAGGATACCATCATCTGCACATGGTAAGCCAAGCATTTTTATCTCACTACTGATGAGCAATTTAAAGAAATATTTTAGTGTGTGATGTTGATTTCGGGACTGTTGTGTATATTGCCATACTGTCTAATGGTGGCAGCACTGTTATTTTGTTAGCATCTATTGGAATATAGTAGTTTAGGTATTAGTTTTTCATGTGTTTGTTGCTTACTATCACAGGTGATCCTGTCAGTGGAAGTGTGGGCTTTTACTACCTGATGTCATAATATCAGCAGACTATGATGATAATGGTGACCAAACAGAGGCGCAGTCGGGTGCAGAGTTTGAATCTATACTAAGGTTGACAAACAGCCATCCCCTGAAATTTCATTGGACACAGCAAGTAGGCCTACTCCTACCTATTCCAGTGAACCCACAGATACTGGACAGGTTGAGGGTGAGACAATTGATCAGGGAAGAGTGGTCACTGTGGTTTCAGTGCCTGTTGACTATGACATTGCAAAGTGTGGGTGAAGTGCCACACAGGAGGGTATTTAGGAGTGTTCAGAGGGAGCCTGCTGTCCATTCTCCACCTGATCCAGGTGTCTCTTCCCGTGCCACTCAACATATATTTAGGGCCATCGTGGAGCACAGGCATGTTCCCATAGATGCTTCAGAGAAATGCTTAGGGTTGTAGATGTGGCACAGGCTGACATGCATGACTGCTTCTGCTGTATTGTCAATTCAATGTATTGGATGAATGACACATTGGAACAAGTGGTGTTTGTGATGGAAAGTCTGCTGGGTGGGAGAGAGCATCCTTGTGGGTGTAGGTCAGCCACATCATCTGCTGTTAGCCAATGCAGCCATGCCTGATCATGCTCCCATAGTGGCAGTACTTCCATTGCTCTGTCAGTGGGTGAGCTGTCCACACACAGACATGGCAGACCACGGGTGTCATTGTCCTGGGTGCACTTGTTAGGGGACCTCATCCACCAGACATCACTCACAATCAGGTAGCAGCAGTGCATCTGACCATGGGCATAGATTTACCAGTGGAACTCCTGGCTAGTTCTTGTGGTTGGGGACAACAATGATGAACTGCCACCTCAACCATGCATGGATCACACCTGTCTGACATATCAAGACATAGAGCTTGCACAGAGCTTGTCTGTGGTCATGGAGATACTCACACACTACTTTCACCAGGAGAACCCCTACAGACACACACACTCACACAAAACAGTTACATTGTTCAGCCGTGCAGCTTAAAATTCATTTTGTCTCACTTGCCATTTGTTGATTTATCCAAATTTCTGAAAAGCTTCTCTTTCTTACTCACACACACTCACTGACCTTTTGTGCCAGCCTAGGCTTCCTGTCCAGACCTCAACACCCTGTGCAAGTGATGATAACTCTGCCATATCCCTGTTTTGTATCTTTTGGATTCAGGGATACATAAGCTTTGTGTCTGATACTCAGGGTACATAGCTGACTTAGTGCTTAGTATATCTGTATTTGTGATGTTGAACTGGTTTTGACTTACATTCTTAGAAAGTTAGACAGTTGATAGCATCAACATTTTCCAACTTTATTGTGAATGATATGTATGAGGGCTGTGAAACTTGAAACTGCAATGTGTATCATTACTTACTAACTTCTCTCCTTAATGATTTTTCTGTACAGATGTGTGGTGCTAAACTGACGACATGCAGTGACCCTCTCTACTTTTGAGAGATATGATTGTGTTAATCTTTGATACCTGAGTCCTACAACTTAATAATGGACACATATAAGTCAAATAATTATCTGATATCCCATGTTAAATATAATTTCTGTACAAATCTCCCACCTTTTACTAGATTACACTACCTAAAAACAAAATGCAAGGATATGCTAGTCATTCATATTATTACACAATACACACCAGGTTCAACACTTACCTTGCAAATCCAGCAGTTACAACAGTTACAGTTCAGTGCTGACTCTGTCTGAGGCAAGCAGTACACAGTCAATACATAGGTTCATAGGTGTGAACTAGGCTAATGGCCCTGGAGCCTTTACAAGCCTAGCCCATAGGATTACCCTAGCATCGTACCATCCAACCTTAGTTCCCAGTGCCTCTGTCGAGTAGAGCCACTGGAGTGATCCTCAGGGTGAATTTTCTATTTCCTATCCACTCATCAAGATTTCTCTTCAAGTGGGCCAGTGAGGTGCTCCGTTTGACATGTATGGGAAGTTTATTCCATAGCATGGGCAGTCTCGGGGTTATGAACCTGTCCCTCTAGCTTGTTCTGTTGATTGTGGTAATGAGGTTGAGGTCTCTGGAGCATGTGGTGTGGAAAGACTGGGATTTCTTTACATGTAGCATTTCTAACAGAGCTGGGTCAGACATGGCTTTTTAAGTCAAGCAGAGATCACCTCTAAGTAGGCGATATGAGACAGAGAATAGTTGGAGATTTTTGAGTCTGTCCATATTTGACAAGTGATTAAGGCCAAGGATCATCTTTATCAGGTACTTTTGCGGCCTCTCCAGTTGTTGCAGGTGTCTAGTGAGGTACATGCTAAATGGGGCATTGTACTCGATGATTGGCCTGATGAGGGAAAAGTAGAGGGAGACAATGACCTCTTTCTTCCTGGATGCAAAACACTTAGTAATGAGATGTGCTGCATAGAAGGACTTTCTGACCACAGTGGCAATGTGGTGGTCAAAAGAGAGGTTGCTGTCAACCTGTGTTCCCAGATCTCTTATAACACCTTCTGTGTTCAGTGGACTACCATCAACGTGGTAATTCATTGGAAAAAGGTTTTTCCCAAAGGAGATGACAACACTTTTTTTGGCATTGAGCTTAAGGCCATGGTTCTGACACCAGTCGTTGGTCTTGGTGAGACCTTTCTGTAGGATGTCAACATCACTCGGGGAGTTAATATAATAGCTCCCAACCTGCAAATGTCTGTGAACTTTGTCAGCCAGAGTCCCTTCATGTTGGCCTGGACTTCAGAGAAGTAGATAACAAACAGGAGAGAACCCAGGGGACTCCACTTGTGACTGGTCAGCAGTCCGACTTGGAGTCAGCTACTTTCACACTGTGGGTTCTATCTGTGAGCCAGTTTGCAACCCACCTAGTGATATAGGGGTAGATGCCTAGCTTAGTGAGTCTTTCTATGATTCCTGAGTGGAGAATGGTATCAAAGGCTTTGGCCAGATCAAGGTAGGCTGTATGAACCACCTTGCTTTCATCCACAGCTCTGGTGACTGACTCAAAGAAGTCAACCAGGTTGAACAGACATGATCTATTCTTCACAAAACCAAACTGTGTGGGATCCAGAGTTTGGAGATTCCCTATATTCTTGTTTATTAGGTCCATGATGATGCGTTCCATAGCTTTGCATATCAGACTCATCAGGCTAATGGGATGATAGTTCCCAGGGTCTGTAGTTGTTCCTCCTATGTGGAGAGGGATGACTGTAGCAGTGTGCCATTCATTAGGGATAAAGCCTGAGGTGAGACTGTGATTGAACAGGGCACACAGGTGAGGTGCCATTTCACTCTGTAGTTAATGTAGAACACAGCCAGGGATATTGTCAGGTCCCATAGAAGCTGTATTCTTGGCCTTGGACAGTGCTGTTTTAAAATGTACAGCAGTAATACTGGGTGCCTGACAATCTACTGGTATTGTGATTGGTCCTTTGGGGGGGAGGGGTAAAGTTGACACTGAATCTGTTGGCCAGTATATTGGCAATATCTGTTGGCTCAGTATAGGCGGTACCATTGTGCAGTAGCTCAGAGCAAATCTTGGTATTGCCATGGGCATTGTTTACATAACCATAGAAGGCCTTGTGGTTATCTTTACTATCTGCTGCAATCCTGTTTTCATAGCTAGCTTTAGAGGATTTGATGAGGGATATCAGCTTTTTGTTCAGGCTGATAATGGAGTTTTTGCAGTCTTCGGACTTTACCTTATTCTGCATCTGTTTCCTTCTTCTCTTGTAGAGTTTGTTTATAGCAGGGGACCACCAGATTGACTTCCTTTTTTGTAGGAAAGTGTCTTGGTTCTATTGGGTATGGTGAGATCCATGCATTTGTGTACGTGTTCATACAGTGCATTGATGTATGATTCGGTGGTCATGCAACTATTGTCCATTTGCATGGGTGCTGTGAAGTTAGCCACCTCCGTTTTTAGGAGCCCAAAGTTAATTTTGAAGAAGTTTTTCATAGTGTTTACCTTTGCAGGGTGGGTGGGAGTTATGTGGATTTCAATGATGATTAGTCTGTGGTCGGATCTAACCAGGTAGGAGTTGACTATTGCTATAGAGCAACGGTCACCCATGTTAGTAATGACCTGGTCAAGGATGTTGCTACCTCTAGTGGGGGTAAGAACGAGCTGGTCCAGGGCATTGGAATTAATGAATTCCAGGAAATGTTGGGCAAGTGTATTGGTACACAAGTAGTTTTCCCAGTTAATGGAGGAGTAGCTGGGGAGGTAAAGGTTGTTTGAGTTGCCTGGCATCAATGTTACTATATATATGTGCATAGGAGGAAGATTATAGGCCCCTAGGTGGTGCTTGACTGCACTGTGCTTTGTCTCTTAATCAATGTGAGGGCATATAGAGCATGCCTACATTTGCGTACACTCACAGCAGCTGTTGCTTCCTCCTCTGACTACTCACCTGCATGTGGCTGTCGTGGCATAGGCACTGGCGGTGAAATGTGTGCTCCTTCTCCTTGTTGATCTTGCTGATGCTGTTTTCTCAGGATGATGTTGTGTAGCATGGCAAATACTGTGAATATTTCAGTACATGTCCATGGATTGTACTGTAGGGCTTGCCCAGATGCACGTAGGTACTGGAATTGTAACCTCAGGTACAAAAACATACACTCTGTGATATTTCTGGGTTAAGCGTGTGCCTGATTATGGCATTCTTCAGCTGGTGTGTGTGCATTTCTGATGGATTTCATCCGCAATGGCTCCAATACATAATCTGCATTCACCAGTAAATGACACTGTGGGATATCCCCTCAGTGAACATCTGATACAGTCGGGAGGAGGTGATCCAGATATGTATGTCATGGTAACTGCATGGAACACACACATCAAATGATTCCCTTGGCATTACACACAACTTGGCAGTTAATAGAGTGAAAGCCCTTTCTATTACTGTACAGCCTTCCATTTTCCCAGGTGGTGCCTTAATTTCTACGTCTGCAATCTATGACACCCAGTACTTCAAGGTAATGTGTTACAGGGTAGAACTCCTGTATATTTCTGGCCCTGTCCTCAGGAGTACGGGGAACATATGTGTGGTCACTTGCATGTTGGAGCATAGCATTCAAAAACGGATGGAGGATCCTGGATGCTGACGCATGTGACACCCCCAGCACATCCCCTATTGGTCTCTGAAAGGTACCTGCAACTAAGATTCTAAGTGCTATACATACCTTTGTCCCCACTGGGATGTGTACCCCTCAGTTTGCCCTAAATCTCAGTTGAGGACAACAGACATTGCTGAGTTTCTGTAGTATGTCTCTATCCACCCTGTAGTGCTCTACAATTTCCACATCATATAGGTTGTGATAAGTTAACTGGTGTCTGAAAACTCTTCTCCTTCTTGCCATTGGTCTATTAGCAGCAGTAGCATAGACTTCAGCCTGTTGCACATACGCATGAATTAAAGCAACAGTGGCCCCTAACTTTGTTTCTATGTAGACTCCCTTCCACGGCTGTATTCCAATAGGTTTTGGAATTCACAGAAAAAAAACTAGGCACTGAGTCCACATGTTTGTTGTATAGCTTTTTGAATAACTCTTCCATCTTGTATTGGTTGATTAGCATACAGTTCAGCTGCATATGCTGTAATTTTCATGCTACGGTGTCTCCCTAGTTTGTGCAGCTGTGCGCAGCTCTACACGCACTATACACATTAACAGATACACTGCTATTTTAGCAATAGTTATCCCTACCCCTTGAAAACTTCACAATTCTTCCTTTATGTTGTCAGCCCAGTAAGGCACAGGGCAGAATTGTCTGTCTAATGTGAGACAAAATGCTGAAAATGCAGTATTCAATTACAACTTTTGCATCTCTTTCAGTGTCTCACCTGCATGACATCGCATTTCTACTTAGTGACAAGCAGTAATAGAGCACTTAGATTGTCACTCATTATGGCTAGCTCTGAAACCAGACGTACTTGTAAAGTTGGGTTTAATAAATGCTGTCCAGTGCTCCATGGTACTGCAATCCAATATAACAAGAAGACAATTAGAAATGAACATGCAGTATGTGATGTAAAACAGAAATGCCCTTGTTGACTTTTATTTTGTCAAGGAAATTATTCTAACATGCAGGCAAATGGTACAAGAGAAGCTGAAGCACAGAATAATTAGTTGTGTTAACACAAATCCTTCCCTTTTAATACCCAAGTATGTACTATGTGTCTGCTTATCATTATCCAGTTAATATAAATGTGTTGGAAGCTTGCCAGCTGGTTTTTCAAGGTCCCAAGTCCTATTAAATGACATTTCTATACTACACAGGCATTTTCACATCATTGTGACTGGTATATTGACATTTTATAATGTAACCTTTCCACATATCAGCATTTTGTTACATATATATATATATATATATATATATATATATATATTTTTTTTTTTTTTTTTTGCAAAATGGTTGTGTGCTTCATCAGCTATTGTAACTACACTTATTAATGAAATATGTTTTAATAGGATTTTGAAATTGGAGCATAGTTCATGGGTAACAACTTCTTAACATACAGATGCATTGTTCTAATTTCTGAGTTCTACTTCACAGTTTTATTTTTAACTGTATTTCTCTCTTTAAACTGCAATGTTGATATCTTCCCATAATAAATGAAAAACAGGAACATGACAACATATTTAATAATGAATATTATAGGGTATGCGATTCAAATGAATATGAGCATGCTGATAATAATTGACATAATGTTTTTGCTTTTTTTAATTTGGAATCTGCAGAATAATTGTTTACTACAGATTCCACAAAGCACTAACATAAGTTGCTCAGTCTTAATATCTCTCCAGTATGTGAGAAAAATGTTCCAGGTCCCAGTGGTATGCTATTATTATTTTATTTATTATTATTGTCAGCCATAACTGAAAGCATTAGTCTGTCCTACCAAAATCATAATATAATAATAATAATAATAATAATAATAATAATAATAACTATTATTATTATTATTATTATTATTATTATTATTATTATTATTATTATTATCCGAATCTCATTTTATAGACCATAGTGAAGAGTCATGGTAACATTATGTATGGTAGTGCAACAGTTATTAATGTGAAAAAGTTGCTTATATGCAGAGGTACAGACTGAGTCACCATTTACAGTTTCTTCTAGTCATTATTGATCTTGTTTATTCAGGGATCAACAACCAACAGTCTACTTTGCAGTAAACATTGTAACAGAAAATGTAAACAGAAATACATCAATAGGCTTACTTTAGTTTCTCTGTTCACTGAGAAAAACATTTAGAAGCACATCAGATATCCCTAAGATCAACATAAGACCTTATCTTGTCAAAGATGTAATAGACAATTTGTAACTAATGAGATAAAAGTTAGCAGTTGGATTAATTTAAGACCCCCAAAAGTGACATGACTGTCTAAAGCAGGAAAGGTTATACACAAAAGAATAGATAAACCAGGATGGGCTCAACTTGGTGAAAGACTGCACTGATAAGTAGTGATAAGATGACAGATAGCTAGCAAATACCAGGCGTCTTGATACATGGAAAAAAATTGACCTCCTCCTCATAAAGTATAAAGAGCTATAAACTGGCATCAAAATTAAGAATTAACACCATCATCCCTAAAACAGTACTCCTCCAAAACCTTGAGGATGCCCATCTCATCATTATTCTTTCAATAGAAGCCTTAAGACTGGAAGCGTAACATTTCACAGGATATATTTTTTCCAATATCTTTATTAAAACATTAATTTTTTAAAACTTCAATATTGTAATTAAAGACTTTGTGATAAAGTAGTGAGTATTAATACATACAAATAACATAATTAGCACATTATAGTAGATAACATAGGAACTATGTACAAAAAGTGTTAAGTGCCCTTATACAGTTTTCATATACTTAAATTAATATAATAAAAAAATACACAAAAAATGTAGTAGGTATCTTAAAACTAAGATAGTTGATGTGATTTCATTTATTTGTTCATTAATTCATGGCTATTTTTAAATATTTAAGTTTATTAAGAATATGGTCAAAGAGTATGCTCCAAAAATGTATATAGTAGGAGCACTTACTTTGGTTACTTATTATTAATTTGTGAATTAGTTATGTACTTTATTGCAATTTGTTTGAAACCATCCCATGATATTTTTTATATGTCTGGCTAGTTCTGTGAAATGTATAATTTAATCAGTGAAAAAACGTAATTAAAACACATATTTTTTGCTTCTGTAAACTAAAGAGACATATATATATATATATATATATATATATATATATATATATATATATATATAAAACTACTAATTCCCAGGACACAGTAGTCTTCTCATAGCCTATTTTGTCTAGCCTAAATTTTAAAGAACACTATAATTTACAAAGAGCATTTACAGCTCCAAAAGATATTAAAAATATCAATTCTTTGTAATTTACAGTTTGAACAATTTGGTGAGGATGTAGAGTAATTTTTATTGAGTATATCTGGGGTTAAATATTCATTGTTTACTATCATTAACTAGGTATATAAAAGTTATTTAAATGTGAGTATTTTACAAAATAATTGAATCAATTGGGTTTTCTGTTTATTTTGAATTGCTGGAGTTAAATTAGTCCAGTAGTTTGAATACAGAATAGCATCTTGGTATTTGATAGATACAATTAATTTGCACACATTGAATAACATTTTTTTAAGGTAACCATATTCCATAACACCCTGCACAGATTTATGCAGTTGTCATTAGCCTTGTGGATTTCTAAGTGGGGTGAGATCATTTCTTTTACTTGTCTCAGTATGACCAAGTAGCTTTAAGGAAGGTTCAAGACATTCCATAAACTGCTAATTGGAAGATTTCTGTAAGTATAAATCTCCACTATAGTACCTTCTTTCAGTAAAGGATAGTTATCTAGGTTAAGCATTGTTATTTAATTTAAAGTTTGGATTAAGATGAAATGGTTGCAGAATTTTAAATGAACTTGTTAGATTTAATGAGTCAATTATTTTTTGTAAAATTATTATTTTATTTTTTAAATATTTATTTATTTAGATTCTTACAATGTCCTCATTGTTAAGAAAGGGTAAAGCTTTAGGATTATATTTACAATAACCTATTTGATTAAACCAAGCTTTGACCCAAGTAGGACTTCAGTCAGTTTTGGCTGGGCTATAATCAAAAATTGCTAAAATTCTACTAGTGTTTATTATATCATAATAGAGTTTCAAGTAAGGGAGGACAAACCACCAAGCTTTTTAGGATAAATCTACTTCTGGTAACTAATTCTAACCAATGTGAACAACCTTAACAGTTTAGAATAATTTGTGTTAAAATTATTTTTCTTAGTATTGTTATATTGGTTGTATTAAATTGAAATAATAGCCTTAGTAATATATTTATTTTGATAATAGCCACTTTTGATAGCAAAACAAATTTTAGTTTATTCCATCAAGGAATATCTTCCTTAATAGTTGTCCATAGTTTCATTAAGTTGTTTTGGTAGAACAAGCTGGAAATTATAAAAAACATATACCCAGATATTTCAATAAGTCTTTTAATGTAATTTCAGTGTCTGGAAAGTAATTGATTAAACCATAATTTGGATTTAAAGAAAAATATAGGATTTATTCAGATTTAGATTATAATTACATTTTTAAAATAATTCAATAGAATATAAATGTTTTGATTAATCAGAACTGGTTTGGTGAAATAAATGTTTAAGTCATCAGAAAAGGCCATAAATGCAGCCCTTGTAATGTCTATTATGAGAATGTATAAAAAAGTTTTTTATGTTATAAGAAGGAAGAGAGCTTTTCTCTCTCTCTTTATATATATATATATATATATATATATATATATATATATATATATATATATATATATAATACATAGACAGATAGCTAGATAGATAGATAGATATGTACATACGATAATGGCCAACCTTGTCTTGTTCAATTAATTATTTTTATTGGAGAGGAAGTAATTTTGTTTATATGTAAAGTATTATGGGTATTTACATAAAAAAAACTTTTATTAAGTTAATAAAGGCTTGCAATAAGCTGAAATACTGCAAAACTGAGAAAAGAAAGTCTAAGATGAGTGTATCAACCACCATAAAAGCATCAAGTGCAAGTGTAAACATTGAGTTGTTACATTGTTTAGAAAGTAAGATCAGTGCTTCCAAGGTTAGTGTGTGGTCACAGGTTTGTCTGCCTTAAAAAGAAAAACAGATTGGTTAGGTAAAATCATATTTGGTAATAAAAGTTTCAATCTGTTAGCCAGTAGTGAGGCAAATATTTTAGTATCTATATTAATAAGAGATATCAGTCTGTAGTTTAGTTAGTTTTTAGTGTCAGAATTTACTTTAGAAATAAAGATTGTTTTAGAGTTATTGAGATATAGGCCTGCAATACCATTTCTTTTATATAATTGAACAGCTGTTATAACATTTTAGAAGTTTATTGACTAAAAGTTTTATAAAAATATGTAATGTAACTGTCGAGTTAAGGGGATTTACTCATTTGAGATTACTTACATGCAAGATTTCGTGTTGAGTAAATGGTGCTATAAGGAGATCCTGTTGACTTTGGTTAAGTTTTGGAAAATCTAATTGGTTTAAAAATGATCTATTTCCTGTAATGTGAATAGCAGATTTTGTTTGCCATATGTCTGAGAATGTATTTATTTGACTATTTGAATAATTTTGACTTTTGCATGATAAGTTTTGCTTTGGTATATTATTTTGGTTATTATGTTTATCATTCTAGCTAAAAGTTTTGATGGAATATATGTTCATTTAGAATATCTAACTATCATTTTCATTTCATTAAATAATAACTGCTTTGTATATAATATAGTTCTTTTTGGAGATCATTTATATATTTTGCTCTTTCTGGGTTGTAGTTTAGGTGAAGTTCTCCCTCAGGTCTACAAATTGTTTTTTCTTTTAATGTATTTTCTTTTAAACTTTAGATTCTTTTATGTTATGATGCCTTATTATTAAGTATTCCCCTGATATTGGCTTTGGTAGTGGCCCATTGTATGTCCAGTGGAATTTAAGAGTTAGAAGAGCTACACAGAAACACATCAAGTGCATCATTAATTTCTTTAATAATATCTTCTTTGTGAAATAAAGTAGGATTTAAGGTCCAATTTTAACTGCCTTTTTCAATATTTGATGTATTGGTACAATTTATAGTAAGTCTAATTCTAGAGTGATCTGAGAAAAAAAAATTAGCTTTATGTAATAGTCAAGATTAGATCTTAGAATATTTCTGATATCATGAAAAAGTCCAACCTAGCCCAAGTTTTATAGCAATGGGAGTAGAAAGTAAATTTCTCTGATAATGCACTACTGTTTTGAAAGTTAAAATGGTCAAATAAATTAAAATCTAGTTTTAAATCTGAAATCACAGTAGAAGCATAAACATTACATGTCTTACTCTTACTTGTCCTGCCATTACAGAGTCATTAACTGCATTCCAGTCTCCCCTATAATATAATAATAATAATAATAATAATAATAATAATAATAATAATAATAATAATAATAATAATAATTAGGAAAAAGGCTTATTATTTTACAGATTGGCATGATAAACTCATGTTGTTTTGTTCAATGTGCATATAGGTTCAATAAAAGTACTGGTTTATCAAAAAATGTATTCTTGACAACTATATATCTCCATCTCCCCTTGTTATCTGAATCATGTCGTAAAATGGTACCTTTAAAAGATTTTTTTAATAATAATTGCAACCCCAGTACTATTTGACATATTAACTGATTCAATCATTGTTTTCATCCATTTTCCCATGTCTTGAACCCAAAGACCTGACATCATATGGGTCTCCTGTACAGATATTATTTCAGACTTTGATTTAAATGCTAAGTGAAAAAATGCATTTATTTTCTTTTTCATTTTGTTATAGTCATAAATAAATAAATTAAGAATTTACCTTAACAAATTACACAAAAGCGTTCTGTGAACCGGAAAAAAAAAACACAAAATCGGAACGCTTAAAACCTCTGTGTCATGAGATGCCAATCTCCACAAAAGATGCCACAGCAAAGAAAAATAATGTCTCCATGAAGTTGTATAAAATCCACTGATTTATTGCAATGAAAAACCAACTGGTTAAGCGCTTTCACTCGCTACAATGCAAGCTTCATCAGAACAAAATATGAAAAACTGTTGGCGTTTAAATAACCTTATTGGCACCAAAAGCGCAACATTTAAAGGAATAAACTCCTAACCCTACTGGTGTATTATAATAAAATCTCCTTATGAACCAAATCACTTACATGAAAAATCTAATAATCATAGTAACCTATTAAGTACATATGAACTCTAAATATATAACATAGTATAATATAACTGTGTAAAATCATTCAATAAAACATCTAAGTATTGTACCATACAAAAAGCTCAATAAAATAACTCAGTTATAACATACTGTCAAAACATCAATTAAATGCTAGTGAAACTGATTGAAAAAAATCAGTTAAAAACAATCAAGCCATATGTAAAAGAGGCGTGATCGTTATAACATTGTTTAACCCTGGTGTTGTGGAAGCATCAGTATATAGTTGCCACCATATTTCTTTGTATGATAGCATTCCTTTAAAATCACCCCCCCTAGGGTCCATTGGAACGCTGTCCAAAATGGCAAATTTAAAATTATGTCTATCCCCACTCTTGCTAATATGCCTGTATAAAACATTTTTGTCATCCTTAGTTCTAATGCTATACAAATGTGCGTGCATGCGCCTATTAAATTTCCTTTCTGTCTTTCCAATATAAAATCCTGGACAGACCATACATTTGGCTAAATATATAACCATTTTAGTGTTACAATTGCCTTGTTGAAATGCAATGTCCATCCTATTCACATTTTCTAACGTAATCCTACCTTCCTGTAAAATAGCATAACATTGTTTACAACTCCCACATTTTCTAGTATGCATGTGACTTGGAACATTAAACAAATGTCCTCTCCCAAGGTAGCTTTTAATGTTACGTCCCATTTATTAACAAACAGGGGTCGAGTCCCTAAAACATTAGCAATATCCTGGTCTACTAAAATAATGTTCCAGTTGTTAACCATAATTTTCTTTACTTTTCCTATATGTGGACCAAATTCCAGAACACAAGCTCTACCAAGTGTGGTTCTAACTTCTATGAGATTGTCCTGATTACTGCCATTGATGGCTGTATGATTATGATTATAACCTAATAAAGGAATATATCTGCTTCCCCATTCTTTAATAACTGTTTTACTCACTTTGGACATCATATTTGCATCAGTAAATAAAGAAGTGATGAATGACACTTCTTCTAGCATCTTGGAAAACTGTGAAATCATTCTTATAGCCCGTATAAGTTGCCCTTTCTAAATGTTAAGAAATTTGTTTCTAGGATGGTTGTTAGTAAATTCCAGATAACTATTGGAAAAAGTATTTTTCCTATATAATCTGGATTTGAAACCATTATCTCCTTTCGAAACATATGTGTCTAAATAGGGAATGATTGCTGGATGATGTAAATTTTAGAAAATCACTACCCTGATTTAAATATTCCAAGAATTTTTCTAATAGAGTGGCAGAACCGTCCCATAAGATATAAATGTCGTCCAGGTATCGGGAGTAATATTTAATGTATTTCATGCACTCACTCTTAAAGTCACTGGTTTCTTCCCAGTCTAACATAACCATGTTAGCGTATATGGGAGCACACGCTGCTCCCATAGTTACGCCTCTGGTTTGCCTAAAATATTCTCCCTCATAATAGATGTAGTTGTGTTATAGTACCAATGACATCAAATCCAAAATTAGACAGGCTTTATCCCATTCTATATCAGCATACTGCCTAATACTGTTGGCAAAGGCTTCCAGCCCTTCATCTTTGGAGATGCAAGAAAATAAATCAATGACATCTATAGTAACAAACAGTAGATCGTCTTTCCAAAAGTATACAGGGTAATTTTTCAAGAATTCCCGAGAGTCTTCTACTAAATGGGGAATTTTTTTGTAAATATGTTTGAGGTAGACATCAACAGCAGAACCCATAGGAAAAGTTTTGGATTTACTACCCGAAATGATGGGTCTATGCTCTTGTGCACTTTGGGAATCCCAACAAGGGATGCCAGTGTAGGATGTTAAACCTTGATAAACTTATATGTGTCTTCTGTAATTCTTTATCTATCAAGAATTCTTCCAAATGCATGTCTATACTTCTATAAGCTATATTGATTTAATTCAAAGAAACAATCTCATACTTGCCTGACGTATGTAACAGATCATGCATTTTGGAAGCATATTCCATACTGTCATATATTACAATACCTCCCCCTTTGTCGGGTTTCATGACCCTTATGTTCCTGTCATTCCTTAGTTCTTGCAGAACCCTATATTCAGCCTTAGAAAGATTGAAGTTGCCTTAGCACCACTAATAAGGTTCTGTAACTGATAAATTTGTTGAGTGACAGACTTATCATATATAGATATGATAGGGTTCATGGGGGGCATAAAAGAACTCTTCTTTCTCAGCACTTTGGATACCTTCATATGGGGCGATTGAGAATCTATAGTGTCCTTAAACATGATAGCCAAATTTAATTTCCTAATGTATTTTTTAATTTCACTAACACAGTCTACCAATCTAAATTTAGTAGTACTGATGTATTTCATCCCTTTAGAGAGTACGTCAAAATGGGAAATGTAAAGTGGAAAATCGGTATAATTATAAATATTAAAATTTCTATATGTATATACTATGCCATCTCTAACTATACTCTCTCCGGTGTCATGATTAATAACATTAGTAAAATTCAATGTCTCATTTCCTCCCTCATAAGTGGGGCTTTCGTATCCCTTGTGTACTGATGATACCCATGATATTCCTGCTGATTGTGTTTTCTCCAATTCCCCCCTTTACCTTATATGCCTTCAGTCAGCAACAAAACTTCAGGATATGCAAACAGAAATTTTATTCTTACAGTGCTGGGAGATAATCTTAATAGCAGTTGGTAAATCAGTCTCACTTTACGTAGAAAAAAACTGTATTTTATACAGTTTTTTTATCAAACTTTTCATGCAGTTTTTTTACATTACAATGACTTTGACTAATAGAAAACTGCAGATGTCCTCATCCTTCGTGTTTTTTACCTCAGATTTCACGTAAACACCTTCCTCTACATGACCCACCTGCTTTCAAGGGGTCTTGTTTCCTGACCTTGGATATTTCAAACCTTCCTTAGCAACAATGCACTCCTAGCCTGGTGTAGCTAGACTAACAAATTACTTTTACAATAGCTAACATGCCTCAACTTCATACACTTACTTTTTCCTTATTACATATTAAAATAATGCAGTTAAGACACAGCAATAACTCTAGCTTATCAAGCTGTATTTTTCCCAGCCCTGCAAGCAAATTATATTTGCATTTTAACAATCATATTATAGCATCATTAATGAAACTGATCTGCTCTGAGTTACAGCACAATGGCACTAAATATACAGAACCAACTGATATTGCCAACATCCTGGCAGATAGGTTCCATGCTAACTTTACCCCCCCCTCACTCACTAAAGGGCCCATCTCTATACCAGACAAATGCAAATTTCCTGTAATCATGGCTGCACAAGTAAAAAACACTGCATTCTACATGAAATACAGAATAAGCTGGCACCCCACCTAAGCACCATGTTCAATCATAGCCTCACCTCAGACTTTGTGCCCATTGAATGGTGCACAGTAATGGTTATTCCAATCCACAAAGGGGGAGCCACCATGGACCCTGGGAACTACCACCCCATTAGCTTAATGAGCCTGGTCTGCAAGGCCATGGAACATATCATCATGGAACTTATAAACAAAGGCATTGTTAATCTCCGATCTCTGGACCCCACCCAGTTTGGGTTTGTAAAAGGCAGATCATGTCTCCTAAACCTGACTGACTTCTTTAAAGCAGTCACCAAAGCTGTAGATGAGGGTAAGGTGGTTCACACAGCCTATCTAGATCTTGAGAAGGCTTTTGACACCATCCCCCACTCTTCTGGAATTATAGATAAACTGACTAAACTAGGTATAAATCCCTTTGTCACAAGATGGGTTGCCAACAGGTTCACTGACAGAACCCACACTGTGAAAGCAGCAGACTCTAAATCTGACTTCAGACAAGTAACAAGTGGAGTACCACAGGGTTCAGTCCTGGGTCATCTCCTGTTTGGTATCTACTTTTCTGAAATGCAAGCTAACACAGAAGGTCTTTGGCTAATGAAGTTCACAGATGACTGCAAACCAGGAGCCATAATTGAAACTCCTAACTATGTGGACATCCTACAAAAGGGCTTCACTGAGACAGATGCCTGGTGTCAAAGCCATGGCCGCAAGCTCAGTGCCAAAAAGTACATTGTCATCCCCTTTGGTAAAAACTCTGTACCCATGAGCTACCACATAGGTGGTAGTCTACTTAACACCAAAAGTGTGATAAGAAACCTTGGGACACAGGTGGATAGTAGTGTCTCCTTTGATAATCACATCACCACAGTAGTCAGGAAATCCTTCTATGTGGCACACCTCATCAAAAAAATTTCTCATCCAGGAAAAAAGAGGTCATTGTTCCCCTCTACTCATCACTCATTAGACCCATTATAGAGTACAATGCCCCTTTTGGTATGTACCTCACAAGACATCTACAACAACTGGAAAGGCCACAGAAATACCTCACAAAGAGGATTACTGGCCTCAAACAGATGCCCTATGCAGACCGTCTCAAAAAACTCCAGCTTTACTCCATTGCATATCGCCTACTCAGAGGCGATCTCTGCCTAACATACAAAGCTATGTCAAACCCAGAGCTGTTGGACATGCTCCACTTAAAGAAATCCCAATCCCTCCAAGCTACATGCTCTAGGGACCTAAACCTTGTCACCACAATAAGCAGAACATGCTGGAGGGATAGATTCCTGTCCCAGAGACTTCCCATACTCTGGAAAAAACTGCCTGTCTATAGCAAAAAGTGCTCCTCATTAGCACTCTTCAAGAAAAATCTTAATGATTGGATGGGAAATAAGAAATTCACCCCAGGGATCACCTCTGTGGCTCTACTTGACAGGGACACAGGAAAATAATTTTCTTGGGTGGCAAAAGCCAGGGTACCTTTTTGGCTAAGCTTGTATAGGCCCTAGGGCAGATAGCCTAGTACTTACCTATGAACCTATGAATCTATGAAACTGAAATTAATATACATTTTCATAAGCTGATCTTGTCTTACAACAGTTTTCTCCCTTTAGCACTATCAGTGTCATACAATACAAGTAATTATATTTTTATTTTTTCTTAACTTGATAAAGTATGCCTCTGCATCATAGTACTCATCATCATTTTCTGTTAAAATAGAACTGTCATTAATTGGGCATGCAGTGGCATTTCATGTGCAGGTGAGGTTAACCATCTTGTAATCACAGCCTTTAGAATAAAAAATACCAAAATGAACACAAATATAATAAAAGTACAATTACAATACCCTGGATTAGGTTAACAAAAATACTGCCCAACCATCCAAAAAGTGTCCATTGTTTTGATGTGGTGTCCAAATATTTGTACCTTTGTTCCATGAAATTTGCCAGCTTTTCCTGTTCATCATGATAGTCACTAATATATGAACAGCAATAACTCCCTATGAGAGCACATGACCTCCCTTTTGCAGCAAGCATTATATCAATTGCCATTTGATTCTGTAGCACCATAATTCGCGTTTCGGTCATTTCTCAATTTTCCATCCTGATGTAATGTGAAGTTTTGTTGGCCACCTCCTATAGAATTTGAGCAAGCATGGTGATTTCAAGCACTGTCCTTTGCACTCCATACCCAGGATTAAAAATTGAAAATGCTCACAATGCCCAGTGGATTTCTCACTTATTTCTCAGTTTACCTGCTGGTGGGTGTTCAAAATGTTGAATGGCAGGAGTAATATAGCCCATAAAGCAACATCCAGACCAGTTTGTAATCAACCAGGCATAAGCATGAATACCGCAAATGTAGTAACAGTCACTTATCATGCCCATGTCATGCCCCCAGTCATAGCTTTTTAAGTACAAAGAGTCTAACACAGTTTCATGCCTGGTGTCATTACATTTGCTCTTTCCCACTGGCACAGTCCCATTTCTAGCATAACATGTGTCTCCACGATCTGTGGTCGCAAATTGAAGAGACACAACCTTTGAAAAATCAATTATATTATGCCAGGTTAAGCTGATGTCATTAAGGTCCTTTTCAAATGATACCTGTGATGCAGGGATGGCAATCATAGGAATCCCTCCCTTAGAATGATGAGGTATATGTGAACATATCCAGGAGTTTGTTTTGTTTAGATTTTTGGCATATTGCCAAAGAACCAGCAAGGGCCTGCTTTTTCTTGACCAGTTTATATAAGGAAACAGCAGTAGAAACAAAGCAAAAGTACTGTTGTCACTGGATTCATCATGGACTACTACTGAAGTTGACCTTCTCACTTGGCAGTTGATTTATTTGTCACACCTCTATCTCCCTCTGTTGGTTGTGAGGATTCTTCTGGGGTACCCACATTGCAGGTCTTCTTTTAATGAGACAAATTGATCCATGTTGGTAGTCTTTCTCAGTGAACTGCAGTCATGGTTGTTAGCAGGACCTAAAAAGGACCCTTCCACCTTGGACTGAGGCCATTTGTCCTCTGGAAAGTTTTTACATACACCCAATCACCCGGTTGTAGTTGATGACAGGGCTGGTCAGGAGTCTTTGTTAACACTGCTCTTACTGTTCAATGATATTGCTGCAAAATATTAAGGAGTTGCCTGCAGTAAGAAATCATAGCATCATCTGACAAAGTTAAATCTGCATTTCTCATGAGAGGGGTAGCTGGAAGGGTCATGGATTTCCCCATTAATATTTCATACGCACTCAACTTCCTGGTGGCATTCAGTGTGGCCCTCATACTCACTAATGCTAAGGGAAGGGCTTCGGGCCACTTTAAGCGGGTTTCAGCACAAATCTTTGAAATTTTATTTTTAATGGTCCTGTTTACCCTTTCCACTAATCCAGATGACTGTGGATGGTTGAGGCAGTGAAGACTCAACTTAGTATTAAAAAGTTTGCATAATCCCTTAAGCAATGCATTATTAAAATGTGTTCTCTGGTCACTATTAACAGTACATGGTATACCGAATCTTGATTTATCCAACAGAAAAAACCTGGTAACCTTGAGCCACGGACCAAAGAAAGCACCAAGCACGTTGATTTAACGCAACTTTAATTGTTTAAAATAAATGCGTTTTCGCTGTTAAAGTGTAGCAGCTTCTTCAGAGTAAAAAAACGCGCCAAAACAATTTAAAATTGTATATATAGTAAAAATACATTGACGTCATACATAAAAGACAACCCATAAAACAGGCAGCACCAATTTAAAAATATAAACAAAAAACTCTTGTAAACGCAACTATGTTGCCTTGTTACCATACACTAACCTAAAATGAATAATAAATATTAAAACAAAATACTAATAAAAATATAAATGTAAACCTGTGTAGCTTATAATAAAAAAGTTGATTAAATAAAAAATAATAATAAAATGTCATCTAAGGTAGCTTCTAAGTTTCAAAACACATAAAATGTTGCAGGTTTCATTAAGACCAGGGGTTGAGAATGCTCCCAGTTTAACCTGCCATTCTAACTCACGGTTTTCTAACAACAAAGAAGTAGGGCCACCTCTGATATTAACTGGTATATATGGTCAATAGCTATAAAGTGAAAGCTATGACCAGGTGAACCAATTATGTGCTTAGCTAGAGCGTTGTCACTTCTGTTTTTCCTAATGGCATAGGCATGCTGATAGATGCGTTCACGGAATTTCCGGTCGGTCTTGCCGACATAGAAAGCATTACAGCAGTCACAGAGTGCCAAGTAAACTATTGATTTAGTTTCACAATTGATTTTATAAGGTATTAAATATTTTTTGTTTCTTATAGTGAAACTGTTACCTGTTTTTAAACAGTGACACCAATTACAAGCTCCGCACATAAAGGTTCCTTTCAACCTAGTTTCAAAACAGTTGCTATTAGGTCTTTGTAGGAGTTCTTTTAAATTTCTACCTCTGTTATAAGTGATGAAAGGTCTTGGGCCTAATTTTTCCAATAAAAATGGATTAGCTGAAATAAATTGCCAGTTTTTACAGACAATGTCCCAGATCTGCTTAGAATTCAAATTGAATACGGTAATGAGACTCAATTTGAAATTAACATTAAGTCTAGTCTCGGAAAAGGGATCAGACAAGGGGAGTTCCACTGGTGAACTTGGAGGCACTCCAGAAACAGCATCAGAAATAAAGACTATGTCTTTAGTTACTGATACTTGATGGAGTAGAGGTTGGAAATGACCGGTCAGTCTCTTTTGAGAAACCTCTTCAATAAGTTCATCAACCAACCTACTAGGGTACCCACGGTTAGTGAATAAACTTTTCAAAAATAAACATTCTTGTTGGAATGCTTCATCAGTGCTACACATACGTACAGCTCTCATTAGTTGTCCTTTAACTATTGCACGTCTTTGCTTAAAGGGGTGATGACTTGTGAAATGTAGGAAAGAATTGCAATAAGTTGGTTTCCTAAAAATTGAAGAATGGAATACATTAGCAGCAATATTCTTTTCCAATTTCACATCAAGGTAATCAATAGTTGAGAAAGAGAAGTGATGTGTGAATTTCAAAAATTCTGTGGTAGAATTCATGTACCCAACCAAGTCTTCTGCAAGGGAACCATCACCATTGAACAAGATGAAAATGTCATCCAAGAAGCGAGTGTAGAACTTAATGTCATTAGAGAAATAAGAAATTCACCCCAGGGATCACCTCTGTGGCTCTACTTGACAGGGGCACAGGAAAATAATTTTCTTGGGTGGCAAAAGCCAGGGTACCTTTTTGGCTAAGCTTGTATAGGCCCTAGGGCAGATAGCCTAGTACTTACCTATGAACCTATGAATCTATGAAACTGAAATTAATATACATTTTCATAAGCTGATCTTGTCTTACAACAGTTTTCTCCCTTTAGCACTATCAGTGTCATACAATACAAGTAATTATATTTTTATTTTTTCTTAACTTGATAAAGTATGCCTCTGCATCATAGTATTCATCATCATTTTCTGTTAAAATAGAACTGTCATTGATTGGGCATGCAGTGGCATTTCATGTGCAGGTGAGGTTAACCATCTTGTAATCACAGCCTTTAGAATAAAAAATACCAAAATGAACACAAATATAATAAAAGTACAATGACAATACCCTGGATTAGGTTAACAAAAATACTGCCCAACCATCCAAAAAGTGTCCATTGTTTTGATGTGGTGTCCAAATATTTGTCCCTTTGTTCCATGAAATTTGCCAGCTTTTCCTGTTCATCATGATAGTCACTAATATATGAACAGCAATAACTCCCTATGAGAGCACATGACCTCCCTTTTGCAGCAAGCATTATATCAATTGCCATTTGATTCTGTAGCACCATAATTCGCGTTTCGGTCATTTCTCAATTTTCCATCCTGATGTAATGTGAAGTTTTGTTGGCCACCTCCTATAGAATTTGAGCAAGCATGGTGATTTCAAGCACTGTCCTTTGCACTCCATACCCAGGATTAAAAATTGAAAATGCTCACTCTGCCCAGTGGATTTCTCACTTATTTCTCAGTTTACCTGCTGGTGGGTGTTCAAAATGTTGAATAGCAGGAGTAACATAGCCCATAAAGCAACATCCAGACCAGTTTATAAGCAACCAGACATAAGCATGAATACCGCAAATGTAGTAACAGTCACTTATCATGCCCATGTCATGCCCCCAGTCATAGCTTTTTAAGTACAAAGAGTCTAACACAGTTTCATGCCTGGTGTCATTACATTTGCTCTTTCCCACTGGCACAGTCCCATTTCTAGCATAACATGTGTCTACACGATCTGTGGTCGCAAATTGAAGAGACACAACCTTTGAAAAATCAGTTATATTATGCCAGGTTAAGCTGATGTCATTAAGGTCCTTTTCAAATGATACCTGTGATGCAGGGATGGCAATCATAGGAATCCCTCCCTTAGAATGATGAGGTATATGTGAACATATCCAGGAGTTTGTTTTGTTTAGATTTTTGGCATATTGCCAAAGAACCAGCAAGAGACTGCTTTTTCTAGACCAGTTTATATAAGGAAACAGCAGTAGAAACAAAGCAAAAGTACTGTTGTCACTGGATTCATCATGGACTACTACTGAAGTTGACCTTCTCACTTGGCAGTTGATTTATTTGTCACACCTCGATCTCCCTCTGTTGGTTGTGAGGATTCCTCTGGGGTACCCACATTGCAGGTCTTCTTGCAATGAGACAAATTGATCCATGTTGGTAGTCTTTCTCAGTGAACTGCAGTCATGGTTGTTAGCAGGTCCTGAAAAGGACCCTTCCACCTTGGACTGAGGCCATTATTCCTCTGGAAAGTTTTTACATACACCCAATCACCCGGTTGTAGTTAATGACAGGGCTGGTCAGGAGTCTTTGTTAACACTGCTCTTACTGTTCAATGATATTGCTGCAAAATATTAAGGAGTTGCCTGCAGTAAAAAATCATAGCATCATCTGACAAAGTTAAATCTGCATTTCTCATGAGAGGGGTAGCTGGAAGGGTCATGGATCTCCCCATTAATATTTCATACGCACTCAACTTCCTGCTGGCATTCAGTGTGGCCCTCATACTCACTAATGCTAAGGGAAGGGCTTCGGGCCACTTTAAGCGGGTTTCAGCACAAATCTTTGAAATTTTATTTTTAATGGTCCTGTTTACCCTTTCCACTAATCCAGATGACTGTGGATGGTTGAGGCAGTGAAGACTCAACTTAGTATTAAAAAGTTTGCATAATCCCTTAAGCAATGCATTATTAAAATGTGTTCTCTGGTCACTATTAACAGTACATTGTATACCGAATCTTGATTTATAATTATATAAAAATTTATTTTACAACTGTGACTGCATCAGCTTTGCGACATGGTTAAGCTTCCACACATGCTGAGAACATACATACCACCACCAAAATAAATTGTAAATTATTAGTCTTAGGCATGTACATTATCAAAAGGTCCACAGGTTGGAGGCAAACATGCAGTTTTGCTGTTGGCATGTTCACTTACATTATATTCTAAACATATACTGCAATTTTGTATATAATGAAGTATCAAAGAGGAGACATGAGGGGCATACCAACTTCAAGTAATTTGATTAAATAAAGCTGGCTTACCTGTATGGGCTGGTAGATGATATGCCCTTACCAAGTAAAGTAGGAAATAGGCAGGTGCCACCAGATGGCTGTCTGGATGTCACCATATGCCATTAGAGGATTTTCTACATCCATTATTGAGCTACCTCACAACTTCTCCCTGTGATGCTTCAGCTTGAAAGGCTGACAACTTTTCAAAATCAAACACATCATTACTGTTGTAGTTTGTTATCGTTAACATACACAGATTCTTATAGGTTCATAGGTTGTTACTAGGCTATCAACCATCGGGCCTATACAAGCCTAGCCATAACAATTCCCTGGCTATTTCTTCCCACAGTATTTACTTCCCTGGACCCCTGTCTAGCAACAATCTACTACTGCTTGTTTAGCAGCTTGGTCTGCTAAATTGTTACCCTTTGCTATAACATTCTTGTCCTTTTGATGGGCACAATATGTGATTACAGACAGCCTCTTAGATAGCAAAAGTGCATTTAACAATGATTGTATGTACCCTGAATTTTTAATTTGATTTCCTGAAGAAGTCAAAAACACTCTCTCTTTCCAAAGTTGTCCAAAATCATGATTCGCCACAAAACATAATGGTTGTCTGCAAAAATATTAGCCACCTTGTCTTTGGCTAACTCACAAGCATTTTACAAAACCACTAGCTCAGCTATTTGAGCAGAGTGAACACCATCTAATCTTTGTTGCAACAATATTGGCTCTTCATTTTCCTCAGCAGTAGGCAACAGAGATGAAGGATTTAGAATAGGACAGTGGATCAGAGAAATAGATGGATCAGAAGAAGTGTAAGTTCATATCTAGTTTGCCGTGCAGTGGAGAGTGGTTGAGTTTTCATTTTAAGCAAAAGAGATGAAACAGAATGAGGGACAGCTACTGTGAGATCATGCCCAAGCACCAATGATTGTGCCATATTAACTAGAATGGCAGCAGAGGCAACTGCCCTTAAACAGGGTGGAAAACCTTTTGCAACAGAATCAAATGCTGTGCTGCAATAAGCTAATGGACCATAGCTGCTTCCATGTTTTTGTGCAAGTACTCCTTGAGCAATCCCATTTTTGCATGACAAAATAAAATAAAATGTTTAGTATAGTCTGGTAACCCTAAAGCTGAGGCAGTAGCTAAGGCTTGTTTCAGATTCAGAAATGACTTTTCCTCTTCATTATTCCAAAGGAGAGGCTCTGGTGTATCCTGCTTTAAAAGATTTGTCAAAGATTTGGCAATTTCTGTGTAGTTAAGGATCCACTGCCTGCAGTATCCTGTCATACCTAGGAAAGACCTAAGCTATCTCTGAGTAGTCAGATGTGGGGCTTAGATAACGCATCAATATGAGATGGTAACACTTGCCTGCTACCCTGGGAAATTAAATTACCAAGATAATGTACCTGAGGTGATCACAATTGTAGTTTTTCTCTAGACACTTTGTGTCCCTTTTCTGCAAGGATAGTCAAAAAATCCAAGGTATCCTGCTGACATTGCAGAAAGAAATCTGATGCTATCAGTAAATCACCTGCGTATTGTAGTAACACAGACTCACATACAAATGTTACATTCTCCAAATCTTTTTTTTAGAATTTGAGAAAATAATGAAGGAGATTCAGTATATCATTGTGGCAAACATGTCCATGTATATTGCTGTCACAGATAAGTAAAAGCCAACAGAAACTGACTGTCAGGGTGAATAGGTATAGAAAAGAATGCTGCATATAAATCTATTACAGAAAAGTAACTAGCTGTAGGTGGTATGCAGCTCAGTATTGTTGTTGGATTTGGAGCAACAGTACTGCATTATTTAGAGCCCTAACAGTACTGCATTATTTACAGCCCTTAAGTCTTGTACAAATCTATAAGTATCCTTCCCTGGCTTTTTCACTGGAAAAATAGGAGTATTACAAAGTCTTTTAGCTGGTATTATTATTCCTTGCTGTATTAGAGACTGAATTACAGGTTTGATTCTCTGCTCTGCTTCCAGCTTTAGTGGATATTGTGGAACTCTAGGGAGAGGTTTTGATGGATTTAATTTTATTTTTACTGGTTCTGCTGATTTCAGTATGCCTACTTAATTTGCATAATTAACCCACAAGTTGTCAGGTATCGGCTGTAGTAACTCTCCATCTGCCTGTATGCTTCCAACAGGCTGTTCCTCAGCTTCTGCTAAAACTGCCAATACTTCCCCCTCATGTTGGAACATTTAGATGCACCCCTTCTGGGGTGCAATAAATAGTACAACCCAGCTTGCATAACAAATCTGTTCCTAACAGATTTTCTGGTGTAGTAGTACTCAAAAGAAAAGAATGCTTTTCATCGATCAGACTTAAAGAAATGGGGATGGGTTCTGAAACAGAATACATAACCATAGTATTTGTTACTCCAACTGTCTTGAATTTATACTCTGATACTAGTATTTGGCTATCTGAAGTCATTTTAACACTGACCTAGTTGTTCCAGTGCCCATCAGAAATGGGGTTTTCTTTCAATTTATTTTAATCTTAATGTAGGGTCCATTTTGATATATTGGCAGTAGAGGGTTAAGATTTACTTCTGTATTATTTCTTTGACCTAGACAGTATGGAGCTTCCTGACTCCTTCCAGTCAGCAGCAGTGGTGCAGGAAAAACTGCATTATTATAATTTGGTTGCCATTCAGTCCAAGTATCTTGGGCTCTTTGCATTTGCCTGTGTGGGCATTCCCCTTTCCAATGTCCTGCTTCTCCACAATTGAAGTAAGATGTGCTAGATGAAGCCAGAAGGGCACTGCCAGCTCATTCTTACCAACCAGCTGCAGCCTGTTCCCCTCGACCAGCACTTTTGCTAAATCCTCTTGCAATTCCACTACCCCTTCCTCTGCTTCTGCCTCAATCCCTTGGGTTTTCCAGCTACCTGATTTGTAAAGTTAACAACTTATCTTCAGTATTCTTTCTTTGTTTTTCTTGATAGTCTGTACAGTGATTTACAGCACTTAATAAAGACTCTAAGTCCTTTCCTTGCCAGTCCATGAGAACTTGATTTATTTGGTTTTGTACAGGGGCTTGCAGACCCTGCACAGATGTTGCTGCAATAGCTGGTTTAGCTTGCTTTTGCTCTTTCCTGAATGTCTAGCAAATAATATTTTAAGGTGACTGAAAGAGTCTGCAGCAGCTTCCCCTTTAATTTTTTTACATGCCTGTATTTTAGACCAGTTAGTCTTAACTTGACATACATCCATAATATTGCTTAACAATGTTATTCGTTTATCTGTTAATGCATTCCCTGTGAGAGTGAAATCTATTATCTCAGCCTTTCCCAGTAATTGCTTTCTTATTTCATCTGAAATAACTACCCTCAGCAGTTGATCTAAATCTGTCAAAGTAGGATTGTAACATTCTATTATAGTTTTTAATTATTCTTTGAATTTTAATGTATCTTCTCTGATATTTGGAAAATTTTTAGACACAGTATGCAAATCAGCAGGAGTCCAAGGATAATAAACAAGTTCCCTATAGTTAGCCTCCACAATTTCCCTGAGACGTGCCAACAGATCCCCTCCAGAGGTTGTAATCTCCTGTTGTCCCTGTTATGTGAGTGTGTATGGTGAGATAAAGGCGTGTCAAATATTAATGCCCCTGTTGGGGAAGTAGAAGCTATCTGAGAAGGATAGGAAGAAGAACCCCCCTTGACTGCAGATGCCTGTTCAAAAGATGAAGATTGAACAGAGGAACCAGTCTGAGATGTACCAGTATCACACAAACTGGGTGTCCAATGGACAGTAGACTGAAAGGTAGGTGTCTGAGAAGCAACATAGTCTTGTAAAGGAGGTATCTGTACTGGTGCATATGGGGGTGGAGATGTAGTAGCTACTGGAGGGTAATCATCCTCTTCAGACGTTTCTACTTTTTGGGCATCCTCAGTTGTTCCAAACCTGACAAGACATTACAAAGAGATCCGTTTTTAATGGTCTGTACTGCCTTTTTAACCTCTTTTACTTGTGGCAACAATTTCTTATTAACATCCTGCAACCCTCTTAATGCTGATTTATTTTCCCTTTTAAGTGCTTCACTGTGCAAATAATAAAATGCTGTTATTTGTTCCCCACTTACTTTGCTTTACTTTTCTTCCAAAATACCTTTCTTTTTTTTTTTTAAATATTTTTATTCATTTCCAAAAACAAGAAAACATGAATGCAGGTTATTTATGACAATGAAGTATTTACAAATTATTTGAAAAGGTAGGCTGAAACCTCTAAACAGATATCAAACATTAAAACCAAAATAAAGTATTTACAAGGGTGTCTATTGTTGACATATAATTGACTTTCTATGCAATTGTTTCCTGATTATAATCTGCTGCAGTCATTATTCTCCAGTATTTCAGTTACTTTTTGCCATGCTATGTTTAATGATGTAGTTCTTTCATTTCTTCCTTTAATAGTGTTCATTTCCAATTGCGATACTGCTGACACCATATTCATGAATTGCTTAAAAGTTGGAGAAGCTTTGGATTTCCAGTTTGATGTAATGTTCTTCCTTGCAATAGCTAGGAGAGTCCATAAGATTACATATTTTGTTCTTGGCACACAGTCAGGTACAGGTGCATTAAACAAAATAATAGATTTGGAAATCTGGAATTTATCATTGAATACCATTTGCAGAAAATAATTTATTTTATCCCAAGATGGTTTAATCAAATGGCATTCGTAGAACATATGTTGCCAGTCTGCTTTTACTGATAAATCACATCTCCAGCAGCCAATATTTTTCTTAAACATAAGTTCTATTTTATGAGGGGTTACATAAGATCTATGTATGAATTGCCATGTAAAAAGTCTCCAATGTAATGAAAGTGATGTCTGCTTTGGAGAGAGAATAATTCGTTTTTTATCTCTGTCACTTGGCACATGTCCATTAACTGATCTATAATAATTCCATATTTTGTCATTATTATGCATTTTTATTTTTTTGTTTGTTTTATAAATAGATGATAAGTATCCCTTTCCAGTAATGGGTTGATTCGTTAGTAATATTATATGTTCTATAACGTTAGGAACATTTTGTCTTATTGATGGTTGCATTGTTTCTTGTTTGCTTAATATATACTGTCTTAATTCTTGTACATGTAACCACAAACTATCTTCCATATTTAATTTCTGTTTAATCTGGTCTATTGTCAGAGGTTTTCCGGAGTTTAGCAATTGATGCCAATATATTCATCCCTTTTCTTTAAGCATGTTGGCTACTTCCATATTAAATGTTATTATATTACCTTGTGTGTACACTACTGGATATAAAAGAAATGACCATGCTTTAATATCAGGATTGCTAGTAATAAGATTTTGGAAAATTTTTAATGTATAAGTAATGTATTTGGAACTTATATTTTTATTCTTATGCATCATCATATATTCCTTCATCAGCCATAGAAAATTGTTTGGTATGAAATCTGTATACTTTTTTGCTACTACAAATCCTGATTGTAAACAGATTCTCTCATGAACTAGCTTCCATTTTGATGTATATTTTGTATTTAGCCATAATGATATTGTTTTAATAATGGATGAATGCAAATATATTTCTATGTCTGGTAAACCTATGCCACCTATATCCCAATCATCTAGATGATACTTCATAGCTATCCTTGGTTTTTTTGGATACAATAGGAATCTTACCATTAAATCATTTAATTGTTTTAGGTGCGATTTAGCTGGTGGCAAAGAACAAGCTTGTATGACATAAAGAATTTTTGGAAATATGATCATTTTAATTATATAAAGCCTTTCTTCCATTGAAAAGAAGAATTTATTCCGTCTTTGTATTAGATTTTTAATATTATTTAAGGTCTATTTATAATTTGTTTCAATTGTAGTATCTAGGTTGTTAGTTATTATAATTCCCAAGTATTTAATTATATTATAGGTAGAGATATATTTATGGTATGTTTTATTTAGATCTTTTTTATTAGTATTTATAAGCAATACATTTGTTTTGTTCTCATTAAATTTAAGACTTGAAATGTTTTGAAAGTTTTGAATTGAGTCCCATAATGCTTTTAAACTGCTATTATTATTTTTTAAGGTAATTAAAATATCATCAGCAAAAAGTTGAATTTTAAGCTCTAGGCTGTTGTCTAGTTGTATCTCTTCAATATTTTTACCATACGTATATTATTTGCTAAGGGTTCAATGACTAGCGCAAACAATAACGGAGAAAGAGGGCAGCCTTGTTTTGTGCCCTTAGTTATTTTAATAGATTTAGACAGACAAGATCCCAGTTTTATATAAGCCAATGATTTTTCATATAATGATTTTATTAACAAAGTGAAGTTGTTTGAGAAGCCATATTCTTCTAAAACTAACCACAGATAATCCCAGTTCACTGAATCAAATGCACTATTTATGTCTAAGCTAATAACATTCATTTTGTTTTTTGTGACATTTATATAATCAATTAAGGAAATATTTTTTTTTAATGTTGTCATAAGTGTTCCTATCTTTTATAAAACCTGTTTGATCCTCCTCTATCAAAAGTGGTAGTAATTGTTTTATTCGAGCAACATGTATTGCCATAAAAAAATTATAATCTATATTAAGAAGTGAAATGGGTCTGTATGATGAACATTCACTGGGATCTTTATTTTGTTTCAGAATTGGTGATATTAATGTGTACTTCCAAGAAGGAGGAATGTCTTTATCATTTTTAACTGATGTAAAGACTTCCAATAACAACAGCAAAACCTCATTTGATAGTAATTTAAACATTTCTGGGGTGATATTATCTATACCTGGAGCTTTGTTTAATTTTAGCTTATTTACTTCAGCTTTAAGTTCTCTCATTGTTATTTGTTTATCTATTAGTTGCACCTGCTCCTCTAATAACCTAACTTTAACATTGTTTTTGAGAAAAGCTTTCAATGCTGAATGTGTTTCTGTTTTCTCATTTTGATTATTAAGTTTATGAAAAAATAGCCTAAAAGCTTCTAGTATTCCTTCTAAATCAGATACTTTCTTTTTGGTTTCTATATGATGTATTTCCTTGATTTGATTTGTTTTAATAATCTTTTTAGTCTTATTTGCTATTCTTTGTTGGTTTTTAGGGTTCATTGAATAGTAACATAGTTTATTTTTTTCTAAGTTGATCATTGTTTTGTGGTGTAGCATCTCTGAGTATTTTTTATTAGTATCTTCTAGTTCTTTTATTAAGTTGGTGTTTCCATTTTGAATATCAAGCTTTAAATTATCTACTTTTGACTGTAGTTCCATTAATTCCTTATTCCACTGTTTTTGTTTATTTTTATACCATCCCACCGCTCTTCCATATAGGTATGCTTTCAATGCATCCCATATATATATTTCAGATACATCTTTTGTAAGATTGATATCTAGGAATGTCTGTGTCTCTTTAATGTAAAATTCCTTAAAATCTTTGAGATTTGTTATGTAAGATGGTATTCTTGTTACTGATATCCTTCTCTTGAACCATACATCTGTCTCAAATGTTATGGTGTTATGGTCCGAAAATGGACATGAAATTGTCTTGACTTTATTTAATTTAGAGGTTAAATCCTTTGTTATGTACACTCTATCTATTCTAGAGTATGTATTATGTCTATGGGAAAAATGTGTAAAGAATAGTAAATCTGGGATAGCATACTCATTTATGTCAACTATATTAAAAGTTTCAACAAACTCAGATAACAACTTTGTTAAAGGTGATCTCTTACGTGTAGTTTTAGTATTTGTGTCAGTTTCTTTTATAATGCAATTGAAATCTCCAGCTATGATTAAATTGCCTTTGGTATATTGTACAATGTCTTCTAAGTGATGTTTGGCCACTCTAACACCTAGTCCTGGTATCCAATAAATATTCACTAATGTATATATCATTTCATTGATAGATATTGTCACTAGACAAAACATTCCTGAATTGTCATGGCACGTGTTTATGATTTTAGGCATTAAAGTAGTGTTTTTCCACAAAATTGCTACTCCCCTTTGCTTCTGATTATAGGTGGAACTTACTAGTATTGTATAATTTTTATTGTTTATTTTATTTATGTCTTCCTGTGTAAGGTGTGTTTCCTGTAAAAATACTAGTTGCACTTCACATAGCTTTAAATATCTATAAAGACTTCCCCTTTTGCAGCTATTATTTAAACCATTTACATTAAGAGATATACATTTTGCAATTGGATTTATATTAGCTTTGCCTTTATCTATATTCATATACTCGTATCAATGTGTAGATGTGTGTACATGAAGAGAATAACTTGTTCTTTCTTCTTCCAATAGTATTACAATAGATTATAGACACCCAATAAAAGTAAATTACAAAATCATAACTGAGAACATTATAAGATAAACAACCACCAAACCCCTCCATGAGAAAAAACATCTCATCCTTGAATGATCTAATCATTCAAGCGATCTCTCTAAGTCTGCTTTTCAGCATACTCCCCCGGCCCCGCCATATGGCAGTTTTATAATGAAAAGTATCATATATATCTTTTAAGTATACATGTGTCTGTCTTTACAGATTACTTAAATACAGTCTTTATCTATTTTTAATATTTTATAAAACACTAAGGCAACACAACTATACATAGATTTAATACTTAACTATTTGGTTTTGTTTAAATTGTAAAGGAAAATCTTTTATTTTAATATATCTTTTGTGTAGCAATAATGGTTATGCATCTTAAAAATAATATGCCTGCTGTCTATCTCCCTTATAGTGTGAGTGGCATTCATAGGTATCAAATTTATTGTAATGGTCTACCTATATATATATATATATATATATATATATATATATAGATATATATATATACATACATACATATATACATATATATATATATATACATACACATATACACACACACACACATATATATATATATATATATATATATATATATATATATATATATACACACATACATGCATACACACATATATGCATACATACATGAAAAAAAAAATGTTAAGCATTATATGCATCAGTTAACCATGCCACAAGTTGATTACATCAGAAAGTATCCGTAACAATGAATATAACGTTACATTTGTATTGTCATTTATCAGTAATCTTTTAATTCAAAAAGTCATATTTTAGTGGTATGAATGCTACTAATTTGTTTTTGGCATTGGTATTATATAGTTTAAGACTATATTTCTTAGCAATTCCTATATATTTATTAGTGCCACTGGCATATTTCATTGCTAGTGTACCACATATGTCATATGTCAAATAGCAACTCATACTCCTTATGATATTATAGGATTTATCTGCAGCGTTATAACTGTAAGGTTGGAAAATATGAGAAGCAAAGTAGGCTTAAAATATGCTATAACACAATTTTTTGGTACTTATTACTGTCAACTCTTCTACATACACAGGAAAAGATAACCTTATATGACCATCAACCATTTTCCTTCATTTTTCCTTTCATTCTTCTATTCTCCATTTTTAGTAAATATTTGTTTCTATTGTGGCTTCTTTGAATTTAGTGAGGGTACTCCATATCATATTATAGATAATATACAATGTTCAAACAGAGAACATGCCCAATATAGAGACATATTCTCAACTCAAGTGGTCCACACCATATATTTATAACGCTGCAGTCAGAAATATACTAATGACTATGCAATAACTAGCAGCTTTGCAGCATGTGTGTGTCTCTAACAAGTACATACCTATAGGATATTAAAAAGAATAGATAGCACGCTCTTGTTTCATAATTAACAAATGCACACAGCCTGGTATTTACTTTCATAGACAGAAGTTAGACCTGTTACTTATATGCATATCAGGTACCAACAGCAATATGTTAGTAAATGCCTATGCTATTCAAATCATATTTGAATGCTGATTGATATGAGATGTAGCTGACAATGGCTTTAGCGTTTGTGATGCTATATAATATATATTCAGTATTATAAGTAAAAGTATGTTGCATGCCTATTTGCAATCTAAGGTTCAAGGCTGATCAATTTAGACATACAAGACAATCTCTTTAGCCTTGGTTATATAATGGGAGTTACTGTGTCTCTACACAACCATTCATTTTCAGTGAGGATGTTCAATATTAATATAACTTGCCTTTAATAAAAGCATACTTATAATTCAGCTGTTCTTTCCTATATATATATATATATATATATATATATATATATATATATATATATATATAAAACAATATCATAAGCAAGACTGAGATTTTTTCTTGCTCATTACTGCTTAATGATTGTACTACTTGAACAATTTAATATTTACAGAGTATCTTGATAATTAAACAGCAACTCCTTTTTACCCTTAAAATGCCTAATAACACATAGCTACACTCATGAACCTTAATTGACTTACTATCCTTAAGGTTGAGTACACTAGCTGCAGTGTGTTTACAAATATGTTATATAGTTCCAGTCAAGGACTTAAATATATTAAATGTTTATAAAATTAAGTTAAATTATAGTAATTTACGTGGGTGATCTTATCAGAAAAGATTATAGTAAAGTCTGTATGTGTTAACTATTCATACAATTTCTTCCAAGTGATATACTTCTTTTTAAGCTTTGTGTGCTGTTTATGTGTACAATTCAAAATGAATAACAAATATTACAATATAATAAAACGTCATGTATGTGTTGATACCTTCTAAATTCATTAGGTACTTCAGTGTACTTTTAATATTTGTTAAAACTGTAAAAGCACTTTGCCATCTCATAAATAGTGTGCTGGTTACTTTAAATAGCTTAGGAGCTGACACCACACCCATACTGTCTTGTTTTAGTGCTGACATCACTCATGACTGTTTACTTTCATTTTGTGCTGTTAGAAGGTTTACCACACTGTAATGGATTCTAACTGAAGAACCTTCATTCAGGGGTGGTAAAATAAGAGTTCCCAGCCCGTGACCATGGCGGGAAGACAAAAACAAAGTAAGTGAAGTTTTTAGGGATTTTTTTAACTGAACACCAGCTCATTAAACTTCTATTAGTTTTCCTAACATTAAGGGCAAATATACAAGCCAAACAGTTGTTTGTTAGTCAAAAAGGCAATTTTAGCATCAAAGAATAGATAATTTCTTTTCAAGGCACTTTTTGACAGCTATTACTATCAGTTTTTATATATTATTATGTGTATTAAATACATCAGTTTAGATATTTCATGCGGCTTAGTGTAAATAATATAAAAAGGAATCATGCTCATTTAAACACACCACGTTAATATGTCAGTGTAAATACACCATATTCTATACTAGCAGTAAAAGGCAGGTAATTTATAAATGAACTATCTAAACATCATTTAGAGTTAGAAAAATCATGACTGTAAGTATTTACACTGTAATAGAGAAAGATATGTTACCTTGCTTAAAATGTCCTGCTTATCTTGTATTTATATTGTTTCAAAGACTGACACATGTGTAAAGCATGAATGCTTTCAAAGAACTTTTTTTGCCTTACAGAGCAAATAGAAGACAATAATGTTTTTGTTTTTCATATGTCTTTTATCATTTCTTCTTCTTCTTGTCAGCAGTGCTCCATTCATTTTTTTCTAAGTGACGCTTAACCCCAAATTGGGAGAAATCCATTTCTTCCACATTATCCAAGGTTTTATTAGCTGAAAGATAAGAAACTGTTGCTTGCAGATTGTCAAAAGTTTTAGGACCTTCATTAAAAAATATTTTTATTCTTGCAGGGAACAGCAAGTGGACTTTAAGTTGTCTTTTTTCAATTCCTTTATCAGAGGGAGACATTCTTTTCTTGCAGTTATAACTCCAGCAGAATAATCATTATCAAATCTGATTATGTTGTCTTTGTATTTACCTGGAGAAGTTGACCAGGCTGTTTTTAAAGTAAATTCCTTGTCCTGTGATGAAAAAACTTTACTATTATTGATCTTGGGTGATTTTTTGATTTGATGGTTGACGAAGCAGCTCTTAAGGATCTGTGGGCTCTTTTAATTCCATAAGAAAGAGCTTCAGGCAATTTTAAAACTTCTGGTAACCAGGTAGTAAGGAAAGTCACCATGTTATCTCCCTCTGTTTTCTCTGGTAGCCCATAGATGTGAAGGTTATTTCATCTGGACCTGTTCTCTAGATCTTCTATTTTATTTTGTAATGAAGCATTTTGTTGTGATAAAAAATGTAGCTGAAGATCTTGTTCTGAGAGTCTGCCCTCATTATCATTTAAGGATCTCTCTATGTCAGCTATTTGAGACTTCTGTTGCGTCATTATTTCTTGTAGTTGCTGTATTTGTTTTGTAGATCTCTCCTCAAAAGTGTCCAGTTTGGTATTCATTTTGTCAAATTTCACTGACAAGTCTTGTATAGCATTTAATAAAGACTGTATCTCCTTTTCCGTCATCTGGTCCTGTGTGGTATGCTTAGAAAAGCTCAGTTTCAGTAGATTCAGATACCTTCCTTCTTGTTTTTGACAGGAAAAATAATGTTTAAAGCCAAATTTTTTGCACTGTAGACTTCTAGTGATATTATTTTATTTTATTTATTTTATTTTATTTTACATTTGTTGACCGGGCTAGTCCAACTGGTTATATGTCCGTTTTCAGTAGAGGCCCGGGGAGAAAAGCTCCATCAGTTGTACACTTTTACAAAAAGGCATAAATGGTTACATAAGAAAGATAGCAAGTAAAAACAATTAATATAATCAGATAAAAAATACATTGGCATAAAAGGTCGCATGACATCATAGCAAGTTAACCAGATAATATAAAAATATAAAAAATAAAAAATATTAGAGAAGAGTTGGCATTAGTCTGGATTAGTGCAGGAGCAAAGCCAGTGTTTATTGAGATAAATTTTTAGTTGATATTTGAAAAGTTGGAAAGAGGTTAAAGAAGTGATATCAGAGGGTAGTTTATTCCATGTTTTTCCAACAGAGTTGGAGAATAAACTGACACCTGCATTATTGTTAGGTTTGGTAATATTAATCAGAAGTTTATTTGAGGAACGTAGCTGTTGCAGGTTGTTGTATGGAGAAATAAGGCTAGTAAGTATTGGTGTGTTGGTTGGCTGATATAGAATCTTATAAGCAATTAAGATCTGTTGAAGTACAAGTTGGTTAGGAAGTTCAATCCAGCCTAGTTCTTTTAGGTTCAAGCAGTGATGAGTTCTAAAAGTAGATCCAACAGCGAATCGAGCTATGTTATGATAGGATGTTTCTAGTTTCTTCATGTTGTTTTTGGAAAGATTAGTGTAAATGGGGGAAGCATAGAGAAGAGTGGAGATTAGGTGAGATCTAGCAATGGTGGACCTTGCTGTGGGTGTTAGGAAAGGTTTGATTCTGTAAAGGGATCCTATTTTTTTATTAACTAATTTTATGGTGTTATTGATGTGAGAGTCGAAGTTGAGGTTATTATCAATAGTTATTCCTAATAGTTTTGTGGTCAAGTCAGGAGAGATGAGTGTTCCGTCAGTGGACGTAAGAGTAAAGTAAGGTGGAGTAGATTTACGAGTAGGTGAAAAAAGTAATAGTTTTGTTTTCTTGGGGTTAAGGAGTAGACAGCGGTAAGAGAACCATTGTTCTACAGCACTAAAAGCTTTTTGAGTAAGTGACTGGAGTTCTGTTTGAGAGTTAGCAGTACAGATTATAGTTGAGTCGTCTGCATATTGTATACAGGTAGTATATGGGATAGCAGATTGAAGGTCATTAATAAAGATAGAAAATAGCAAAGGGCCTAGGATAGAGCCTTGAGGTACGCCTAAGGAGATAGGTAGAAGATTAGAAAGTGAGTTTTTCCAAAGTACTGCCTGCTGACGATTTTCTAGGTAAGATGCAAACCAGGACAAGGCAAGATGATCAAGAGCCAGAGATTGTAGGATATGTAGTAAAAGTTTATGATTCACCATATCAAAAGCTTTGGATAGGTCGATGAAGACAGAGGAAGATAGATAGTTATTGTTACGGTTAATGTTAATGGAGTTAGTGAAGGAGAGTAAAGCAGTAGTGGTACTGTGTGAGGGTCTGAAACCATGCTGACAGTTAGAAAGTAAGTTGTTGTTGAGAAGGTGATTTAGTACTTGTTTGTGAATACATTTTTCCATGATTTTTGCGATTGGTGAGAGGAGAGCTATTGGACGAAAGTTAGAGAAATCATTAGAGTTTCCCCCTTTATGTAGTGTGATAATATGAGATATTTTCCAGATAGAGGGGAAGATTCCTTCCTTTATAGATCTATTGATCAGGATGGAAATAGGGTAGGCTAAGGCTTTGGCACCTATCTGTAAGAATTCTGCAGGCAGTTTGTCTGCAGAGGGAGTGGTAGGTTTTACTTAGTAGACGTAATTCAACAAAATAGGTTTGTCTACAATATCTAGTTTTTAAAAATTCCTGTCAGAAATATCTTTTGAGTTCAGAGCTGAGAAAAGATGCGGCCAACCAGTCTACATCCTAGCCACGCCCCCCCCCAAATACCTTTCAATGTCATCAATTTAGTCTTATCATCAGTTCCATTTAATGGAAATACCCCATCAGAATAATTCTTAATAAACTGAAATCAGTCATGCAAATATTTACAACTTTCTTTCCCATAGTTAAAATAAAATTGCAAAAGATTCCAAAGACAACCAAGAAGCATTCTATAGCTATGTCAAGAATCTGAAGGGCACTGCTCAGATCTGCTCTCAGCTACAACAGAATGGCATTAAATATTCTGATCCCAAGGATATTGCCAATATCCTGACAGATCAATTCAGTGCAAATTTCACCCCCCTCTCACCCCCTAAAGGGCCCATCTCAATACCGAAAGATTGCAAACTCTGGTAATAATGGCCATACAGGTAAAAAACGCACTCTCCAAAGCTAAGAATACAGCATCCATGGGACCAGACAACATCCCAGGCTGTGTACTACATGAACTACAAAATGAACTGGTACCTCACCTAAGTGTCATGTTTAATCATAGCTTTACCTCAGGCTTCATGTCCACTGAGTGGCACACAGCTACAGTTATCTCACTCCACAAGGAAGGATCCACCTTGGATCCTGGGAACTACCGCCCCATCAGTCTGATGAGCCTGATCTGCAAGGCTATGGAATGTATTATCATGGAACTTATAAACAAAGACATTGGCAACCTTCAAACACTGGACCCCACCCAGTTTGGGTTTGTGAAGGGCCAATCTTGTCTCCTTAACCTGATTGACTTCTTTGAAACAGTCTCCAGAGCTGTGGACAAGGGTAAGGTGGTCCACACAGCTTATCTGGACCTTGCTAAGGCCTTCAACACCATCCCCCATTCTGGAATCATAGATAAACTTACTAAGCTGGGCATTAATCCCTATGTCACTCGATGGGTTGCCAACTGGCTTACTGACAGAAGCCACACTGTAAAAGTAGCCAACTCCAAATCCATCTCCAGACAAGTGACAAGTGGAGTACCTCAGGGTTCAGTCCTGGGACTGCTCTTGTTTGGCATCTACTTCTCTGAAGTACAGGCCAACACTAAGGGACTCTGGCTAACAAAGTTTGCAGATGACTGCAAAGTGGGAGCCATTATTGAATCCCCAAATGATGTGAATATTCTACAAAAGGGTCTTACAGAAACAGATGCTTGGTGCCAGAGCCATGGGCTCAAGCTCAATGCCAAGAAATTCAATGCATGAAAGCGCTTACAAACAGTAAAGTATTTTTGGATTTTCTTCGACTGGCGTTATTTGTTGGGTCCACTTTGGCAGTTTTTCTCAATGCCAAGAAATGTATAGTTATCCCCTTTGGGAAAAAATTACCACATAGGAGGCAGTACACTAAACACCGAAAGTGTGATAAGAGACATAGGGACACAGGTTGACAGTGGTCTCACCTTCGATAACCACTGCAACAGTCAGGAAATCCTTCTATGTGGCACACCTCTTCACTCAGGGCTTTTCATCCAGAAAAATGGAGGTCATTGCCCCACTGTACTCATCCCTCATTAGACCCAATATAGAATACAACACCCCATTTGCTATGCACCTCTCAAGACATCTGCAATAACTGGATAGGCCACAGAAATACCTCACTAACAGAACCACAGGCCTAAAGCAGATGCCCTATGCTGACCATCTAAAAAAACTCCACCTATACTCTGTCACATATCGTCTACTCACAGGCAATCTCTGCTTAACATACAAGGCCATTTCAAACCCAGAGCTATTGGACATGCTACACTTAAAGAAATCCCAGTCCCTCAGAGAGACACACGCTCCAGGGATCTAAACCTTGTCATCACAATAAACAGAACATGCTGGAGGGATAAGTTCCTGACCCAGAGACTCCCCATACTCTAGAACAGACTGCCCATACATGTCAAGCAGAGCGCCTCTTTGGCCATCTTCAAAAGGAACCTTGATGACTGGATGAGAGATAGGAAATTCATCCCGGGGATAACGTCAGTTGCCCTGCTAGACAGGGGTCCAGGGAAGTAAATACTGTGGGAAGAAATAGCCAGGGAATAGTTATGGCTAGGCTTGTATAGGCCCTAGGGCCAATAGCCTAGTACCAACCTATGAACCTATGAAACTATATAAAATATGCATGTGTTCCCTTTTCAGGGATTTGATCTTGCTTGCTTATCTTTGGTCCCATTTTTCTTATTTTATAAATAAGTAATAATAAAAAATGTTAGGCTTACCTTACAACTCCTGGATCCTGGCAGTTCTGAAGACAGAAAAATAACTGTAGTGATCCAGACACCATACAGGGATGGAAGGGTAGGAAGTCTGTCTGCTTGCAGCAGCAGAGTAGAGGTTTTGATCAGCCTTTTCCCACAGCACCCCCTTGCTTTTGTCCCGGTGCGAGCTCAAAAGTTACAGCTCCAATATTTCAGACGGGATAATGGGGCAGATAGGTACTGTGTCCAGAACTGACCACTCTTTCGGACTCTCTGAGGGTACTTCCACGCAATCACACTTTTAAGTCCCAGCATGCTTTGGTCTCATGAATTTATTTTAACAACACATACCTATGCATCCTATCATGTGGTAGGCACATGAATTTGTTTTAACAGTATATAATCTACGTCCCAATCATGCTATGTCCTCATGAACTTGTTGTATAGTCTATGTCCCAATCATGCGGTGGGCTCATGAACTTGTAACTTTATCTTTAACTTTTAACTTTTTCTTTTCTTTCTCTCATACATTCAAACATTGACAGAATAAAACATCTCTCATACTTCTTACCTTTCAATCCTGAGGGTACCACCCCTGACACAAGGCACCTCCTTGTGTTAATTTGTCCTTTACTGTATGTGCACATACATTTACTATTCTTATTTGCTGTGGGGTCCTCCCACTATTACTTGTATATCTTACAAACAACTCAGTCAAACAAAAACACAGTTATGCACTTATTCTACAAATGCAGTTCGACATTTTGCTAAAATTGCCTAAAAGAAAGAAAGAGAAAAGAAAAAAAAAATCACAAATCAACCCCTTTCCCTTACAAAACAATTTCCCTGCCAAGGCTAGTATGTTTGCACACCCTGAATAGCTGCACATCTGAGTCACTGACTATTCCATACAAAGCAGTGTGGAATTCACAGAACAATTTGTATACCTTTTAACATTCCAACTTTTACAGCTATGTATGTAACATAAAGGGTAGGACCCAAGCTTGTGCAGAACAAGTGGCTAACTGTATCACATTCACTGACCCCACAGAGATAGCTAACCTGCTAGTGGATGGGTTTTGTGAAAATTTCACTACCTTATCCCTCTTAACTTACAACAATCCTTCTCCCAAACTTCCTCACACCCTACATATCTGAAGGGCAGGGCCTCAAAACTCTGTCCAAGGCAAAATACGCAGCCTCTATGGGGCAAGATGACATCCCAGGTTGTCTTCTAAACAGGCTAAAACATGAAAAAGCATCAGCACTAAGTATCCTTTTTAGTCATAGCCTATCCACAGGATTTGTTCCTGTGGAATGGAGAACAGCAACAGCTATTCCCCTCCACAAAGGTGGCCTAACAACAGACCTGTGGAATTACAGACCCATAAGCTTAACCAGCCTCATCTGTAAGACCATGTAACATATCATTATGTACCTCATAAGTAAAGAAATAGGTGACCTCCAAACCCTGGATCCTACCCAATTCAGCTTTGTGAGGGTCAGATCCTGCCTGTTGAATCTGGTGGATTTCTTTGAAAGTGTGACTGAGGCCATTGATGAGGGCAAATTTGTGCACACAACATACCTCGACTTGACAAAGGCTTTCAACACAATCCCACATTCAGGCATTACTGCTAAACTTTGCAAACTGAATGTAAACCCTCTCATTATAAGATGGGTTGCCAAATGTCTCACAAACCAGATGCACACTATCAAAGTGGATGACTCCACATCAACCAGCACATCTTTAACCAGCAAGCTGCCACAGGGGTCAGTGCTGGGCCCCCTACTGTTTGGTATATACTTCTCAGAAGTTCAGGTCAAAACTAATGCATTGTGGCCTTACTAAGTCTGCAGGTGACTGCAATTTAGGTGCAATCATTGAATCACCAAATTATCTCAGTATCCTCCAGGTGGGTCTCATACAAACCAAGTACTGGTGTATTAGTCACGGTCTCAAACTGAATGCAAAGAAATGCATCATCATTCCCTTCAGCACAAGCAATATCCTTTCAACTATCAAATCAACAACAATACCCTTAGTACCCATGAAGTGATAAGTGTCCTGGGATCACAAGTTGACTGTGACCTTAGCTTTGACCACCATGTGTCTGCTGTAGTAAGGAAACCTTTCTACACAGCACACTTGATTAGTAAAGGCATCCCCTCAAGAGCAAAAGAAGTTATAACCTGCACTATACTTGGCACTTATCTGGCCCATAATTGATTATAATGCCCCGTTCGACATGTACCATACTAAGCACCTGCAGCACTTAGAGAGATCTCAGAGGTTTCTAACAAAGAAAATCAAGGGGCTCCAGCATATGCCTTACACAGACTGACTAAAGTCCCTGTCACTATACTCTGTATCGTATAGGCTTCCTAGGGGAGACTTATGCCTGGCCTACAAAGCAATCCAAGACCCAAACCTAATGAACTTGCTGCAGATCCATAAATCAGACAGGACTAGCACTACCCATTCCAGGGACGTAAATATGGCCTGTGACTTAAACTGAACATGCTGGAGGGACAGATTTATCTCACAGTGACTGCCGTATCTTTGGAACAGGCTACCAATTCATGTGAAGCAGAGCACCTCTATGACACTGTTCAAGAGAAACCTGGATAAGAAGATGGGGCATTGTAAATTCTTACTGGGGATAGTGCCCACAACCTTCCTGGAAATGGAAAGTCATCAGTAGATGCAATTTTGGGTATTGGCTAGCTTTTCTATGGTATTACATTAGGATGAAACATCTAGGCTTAAAATGATCTCTGGGTTGAGAGGTAGTAATCTACTATTATCCTATGGTCCTATCATCTATTATTCATATTGACATTCCTAACAAAATTATATAGTTGGATGGTAAATTGGTGTTTCCTCACAATATCTGCAACACTTTTTATAGCACAAACATAAAAAGAGTGGCATATAGCATTTAACTCTTCCTGCTAAAATCCTGTGTGCAACCACAACCCTACAATGCCAGGAAGAGGGTAAAGTAACAATGCATAGAGAACCATACATTTAGATAGCATAAGAACCTTGAATCCAGTTATGTTCTCTATGTTTTAATATGGGCTAAAACAGAATATATGTGTGTAAATGAGAGGGAGGGTAGAGGAATGGTGAGGAGGCAGGGAGTAGAGTTGGTAAAGGTGGATGAATTTAAGTATTTGGGATCAACAGTTCAGAGTAATGGTGAGTGTGGAAGAGAGGTGTAGAAGAGAGTACAGGCAGGGTGGAATGGGTGGAGAAGAGTGTCAGGAGTGATTTGTGACAGACGGGTACCAATAAGAGTGAAAGGGAAGGTCTACAAGAGGGTAGTGAGACCAGCCATGTTATATGGGCTGGAGACGGTAGCATTGACGAAAAGGCAGGAGTCAGAGCTGGATGTGGCAGAGTTAAAGATGTTAAGATTTGCACTGGGTGTGACTAGGATGGACAGGATTAGGAATAAGTATATTAGAGGGTCATCTCAGGTTGGACAGTTTGGAGACAAAGCAAGAGAGGCGAGATTGCGTTGGTTTAGACATGTGCTGAGGAGGGATGCTGGGTATATTAGGAAAAGGATGCTAAGGATGGAGTTGCCAGGTAAGAGGAAAAGTGGAAGGCCTAGGATAAGGTTTATGGATGTAGTGAGAGAGGACATGCAGGCGGTTGGTGTGACAGAGCAAGATGCAGAGGACAGGAAGAAATGGAAACAGATGATCCGCTGTGGCGACCCCTAACGGGAACAGCCGAAAGAAGATGATGATGATGATGATGTTTTAATATTTTAACAATGTTATTTATTGTAAGAAGAATTTTCGAACAGGTTGAAAATAGGTGTCTATATCACGTTTACTTAATCGAATCAATAAAGGTTGAACTTTATTGATCTATTAAGTAAAACATTGAATAACATAAAAAAAAAAAATTAAAAAAAAAATTAAATGGCGTAGGCAGGGGGGAAACCCCCCTGCACCCCCACCCTCTACTTAAATATACCAACTCTGAGACCGCACTACATTGAGGTAAATGGAACTCTCCCCTTATGGAGATTTCTGTTTACTTGCATGATGTTCTTCACTTACGATATTGTTGTGCCGACAATATTAGACTCGATATTGTCAGCTTACGACAACGTGAAGTAGACCCGAAAATAGCATAACTTCCCTATAACTCCATATAACTTGTCACATTGCCCTCATTGTGTTGAGTAAACTAATAGAAGAACACTTCAGAAACATCCTTAGTCAAGTTAATTATCTGTAAATATAGTTAAATTGTTTTTAGTACAGCAATCTGCATCTTACATAGCGGTCTCCTTATTTATGTTACAAAAATCAGAGAATACGTAATTTAAATATTACAACTAGTTTGAGTATGAGAAAAAAAGCAACTTTAATGTTTTCATTCAAATAGATTATAGCTGAGATGAATATAAACATTTGAAGAGGAACTTCCTTATAATAAAACAGGAAGTGTTCTGGATACACTGCATTAAGTAAAAACAGGGCCAAAGCAGACTCCTGGCCAAGAGGGACACAAATCAGCAGAACCATTATTTCAGGTACAAAAAAAAACTAAATACATTCCCTGTAATTACCATAGAGTTTAAGATATTATTTAGTAAATTATGTCTTTCACTTTCCCAAGTATGTGTACTGGAACATTATGTAGAATCTTTATAGTTTGACTTGGCAATCAGCTTTTACTTGGGGTTAGTGTTAAAAGCATTGATGAAGACATGTTTTGCCTCTTCAGGTGAATCAACTGCATATTTAACTCCTTTATCTTGGAATACTAAGTTGGAAGGGGTTATCTCATTTGAAATGTAATCTTTTTTGAAATCAAGAATGCACAAAATGATGACAGATTCTGGCAATCCTGTTTAATTGTGTAGGGAAGATCATGAGCAAAAGTAATTTTATTTCCATTCCATATTATCATTCTTTTCTTTTTTGCAGCTGCTAGTATTTTTTAAAGTGTCCTGATCGTTTAGGAGCCTGATGTAAATTTGCCTCAGTTTACCCTGGGTTTGTGCTGTTCTGAGTACTCAGTGTGCTCTCTTGATAAAAATTTGGTTGGACTCTGCCTGTTTTTCTAAAAGACAGCCATTAATTTGATGCAGGCCTTCTATTAGTGTTGGTTGTTCATATTTTTCAGGTTCTGCATGTATCAGACTGTTATTTTGTCTGCTTCTGGTTTCCAGGTCTAAGATTGTTTTTGTAAAATTTCCGGAATATCTCTTATTGTTGGGCTGAGAAGCTTCTAGTAGCTGATTATTTTGTTTTCAAATATTTAGCTTCTCTTTTTTTCTCTTCAATCAGCTAGTTAGTTTATTGTGTTGCCAAAAGTCTGGAGTTGGCCAGAGAATTCTTGAATCACCATTTGCAGTGGCTGAAGTGCTGTTTTGAAGTCTTTCGAACCTGGGAGATGATCTGCTTTCAGCTTGTTTATGCACTTTTGGCCTTCTTGTTCCCTAGAAGCTCAATGTCATTTAGAACTAATCTCCTTTCCTGGTGTAATTACTCCTAATAGTTTGGATTTAGATGTTTGTATATCCATGTTTTCCAATTCTTTTGACATTTTATATTTCCTTTTGGTATTATAGGTTTTTTCTTCCTTGCAGTGCCGAGGGTTTGGAACATGATCTAAGTCTCCCACTCCTCGCAGGTAAATCACTGTGTTATTAAAGAATTCTGATTAAAGTATCTGTATGTTGAAATTCTTAAGTATTTTGGAACTCAGAAGGTCATGTTCTAAGCTGACTTGACTACAGTGTCCATGCAGATTTTGTCACAGCTATGTTAACACAGTGCTCACAGTTCAGCTGCTATATTTTCTCCTCACAGGGTATATTTTATAGAAGACATTTCAGCAATCTGACTAGATAGATAGGCATGCTATCAACTGTCCACATTTTCTCAGAAGGTCTAGATTTTTGCCTCATATTTTTGGTCTGCTCCTCATAAAATTTGTGATTTTCTGGCACATCATTTAGATGATCTGAGTACTGAAGTCACTAAATAATGACATGCATTTGAGTTTCAGACTTCAGTCCTTCAAGAAATGCATTTTAATGCAATCTCTGTTATTCTAACAACCTTCTAAGTTTATAAGAGCAATATTTAAAATATATCCCTTTTGGGGCCTTTGTCCCCTCATTTTGTCAGGCTTTGTCCAGATTTCTAGCACTAAGAGATTGAGAGGCATGTAGATAGGTGAGATGATTTCTATTTTTTCATAATGGCTAATAGTGCAGCACTAAGACCACATCCAAAATATAGCTTCCTGTATATTATGTCATTATGCATATTGTTGTTGACAGAATAAAATATGAGCCCAAAAATCTGCTGACAACTTTAACAAAAGCCCAAAATGCACCTGCTCTCTGACATAGCCAAAAATATACTCCCATGCCTAAGTCACTCTTAAACAACCCCGCTTTGTCACATTTGAACCTCAAAACATCCTAGATGGGTAACAGGTAATTAGGAAATTTTAGTCAGAGACTCCATTCAGATTCTGCCATAAAGCTGAGGATGCAACCCTAACTTGAGATATCAGTGTATATTTTTTATATTCTTCTCTCATCTGCCTTCCCGTATTAAGACATTTCCCATAGTCTAGGATAAGACTTTTCTGAGAAGTTTGATGGACACTGGCACATAGTCATCATTAAGTATCACACTGCACTTTTATAATATAATGCAAGAGAGATGGGAAATGATCCACTATTTTATTTTGCTGCACTTTGCCTACATATACCATCTAACTTATTGATAGAATAAGTTATAAGTGTATATAATTCCATACTTAATTCTGGAAATCCTGAAAGGAAAGCAAGTTGCATAGTCAGATGGGTCCACAGATACACTCTACTCCAGTAGAGTTTGCTGTCAAATGTCAGAAGGAAAATCACCAAAACATTCTGCCCATAGATCTACAAAACCAGTCGTAAATGTCTCAGTACTTAGTAGACTAACTTTTCACATTGTGAAGAGATAATTGTCCTGATCATCCTCTGCATACCCACCATGTAACAATCATGGGGTCTAACAGGCTAGAAGTTAATCTTGGACTGTACATTTCATCTCCTCAAAAGCCATTTCAGGGATTAAATAATACACGTTAGGATTTCCACACCATAAGTTTTACCAAATGTGACATAAAACGTGCTATAGTATTAATAATGAAATATGAAATGGGCAGCCTCCCAATTGTCTTTCTAAATAATGCTTAGCCACAGCAGTGTACAATTACACCGATGCCCACACATATAACAGAACCCATGTATTCAAGTTTTAGAAAGCCCTAGCAGGAATATGTAATATTGGAGACTGCAACTGGTGCAGATTTTTCAGACACAGGATCTTTTTAAATATGACATTTTACTTTTTTTCTCAAATATTTTTATTGAATGGACAACTGCCATTAACAGGCTTTACAATAAGAGGAAGAAGCTGCTAAGACTAAGAGGGAGCAAGCCCTAAACTGGAAACACTCCCTCCCCAGCTTAAACAAGCAAATAAGACTTCTTGTGAAGTCCTCCAAAGCAAACTATGAATACAAATTTGCTTCCTCAACTAAGGACAACCATAAGGTATTCTTTAGTTGCATCAGTAACCTAAAAGGAAAGGCCCAGATTTCTGCCAAACTGGTAATTAATGATACCGCATATACTGAGCTTGTGTACATAGCTAACCCGTAGGCCAACAAGTTCAGTGAAAACTTCACTCCACTGTCGCACCACATGTATCCCATGACATCTCTACCATTTATCCCCTATCTTGTATCTCTAAAGAGCAGATTGGAAACACCCTCTCTAGGGCCAAAACACAGCATCTATGGGACCTGATAACATCCCAGAATGTATCCTACATGGGCTCCAGCAAGAATTATCAACACCATTGGGTATGCTTTTTAATCACAGTCTAAGCACTGGCTTCATCCCAGCTGAATGGAAAATGGCCATTGTTATTCCCCTGCACAAAGGTGATGCTTCCAGTGACCCTGGGAACTATAGAGCTATTAGCCTTACTAGCCTTATCTGCAAGGACATGGAGCAAATCTTCATAGACATTATCAACAAAGATATAGGTAATCTCCAAACACTTGACCATACTCAGTTTGGATTTGTCAAAGGGAGATCATGCCTGTTAAACCTGGTGGACTTCTTCAAGATAGTCACCAAGGCCCTAGATGAGGGGAAATCTGTGCCTGCAGCCTACCTAGACATAGCCAAGGCCTTTGATACTATCCCCCATTAAGGCATAATTGACAAACTCACCTAGCTAGGTATCAACCCTTATATCATTAGATGTGTCACTATCTAGCTCACTGATAAAACCCATATAGTCAAAATAGGGGAATCCACCTCCAACAGCACACCTGTAACCAGTGGGATTCCACAGGGATAAGTCCTGGGACTTCTACTGTTTGAAATCTATTTCTCCAAAGTGCAAGAAAAAAACTAAAGCTCTGTGGCTGACAAAGTTTGCTGATGACTACAAACTGGGAGCGGTCATAGAATCTCTAAATGATTTCAACATCCTACAAGAGGGTCTTACACAAAGAAATAATTGGTGCCAAAGTCATGGCCTTAAACTCAATGTAAAAAAAATGTATTATCATCCCTTTTGTAAGAGTGATGTTCCTGCTAACTACCACATCAATAGCATCACCCTAAGTATGCACTCAGTGGTGAGAGACCTGGGTACACAGGTTGGCAGCAACATTACCTTTGATCACCATGTCTTCACAGTTGTAAGAAGGGCATTCTATATTACTCATTTCATAAGTAAGGGCATTGCCCCCAGAAAAAAAAGAAGTTATAACCTGCCTGTACTCTTCCCTCAGCAGACCAATAATTGAGTACAATGTCTCTTTTGCTATGTACCTTTCTGAGCACCTGTAGCAATTGAAGAGACCACAAAGGTTTTTCACAATGAAAATTCAAGGTCTTCAACATCTGTACTATGTGGATCATCTGAAATCACTGTCACTTTATTCTGTTTCATATAGACTACTTAGAGGCAATCTCTTCCTTACATATAAGGCAATCTCTGACCCTGTTTTATTGTTAATACTAAGTCAAATGGTATATGGGTTACTCTTTCTAAAGACCCTAACCTGGTATGTGACATTAATAGAACTTGCTGGAGGGACACATGTGTCTCCCAGCTGCTATCACACCTTTGGAACAGACTCTTACTTCATGTCAAACAGAGCACCTCATTGGCCCTCTTCAAACACAATCTGGACAATAGGATGGATAACCATAAATTCACCCAGGGGTTCCACCTGTGTCTTTTTTAGACAGGGGCAATAGGTGCTGATTGTAGAAATAATGGTAGAACTTGGCAAGGATTATAAGGACCCTAGGGCCAATAGCCTAGTAGCTTCCTATGATCCAATGATCCTATGAATTTTTTAAGGTGCATATAACATTTCAAAATAATTAGAAACATGCATTTTGATTTGATCGACCACACAAAATGGGAAAAAAAACCCTTCATAACAACAAACTAAGATAAAACAAAACTATTTACAAAGGTGTCTAGACCATCCAATACAAATTATTTCTTCAGGGTACAATTCTATTTCAAAATATATTACAATCCGTTGTCTCCAGTATCTCCACAACTTTTAGCCAAAAGTTGTAATATGAAGTGAATCTTTCAGTTCTCATCTTGATAGTAGCTATTTCCATTCTAGAAACATTGAGTGCCATGTTCTTGCATTTTTTAAATGTAGGTGAAGTCTCACTCTTCCAATTCATAGTGATTATTTTGTGGATAATAGCTAGTAAGATCCATAATAGTAAAAATTTTGATCTTGGAACACACTTAGGTATAGGGACATTGAAAAAAATCATTGATTTGGTCAGCTGAAACTTGTCATTAAAATAGCTTGCAAAAAGGAATTTAATTTTTCCCAGAATGTTCTAAGCAGTTTGCAGTCATAAAACATGTGTTGCCAATTTGCTTTCAGTTTTAGTTTATATCTCCAGCATTCTATGTCCTGGTTAAACCTTAATTCTGTTTTATGAGATGTGATATAAACTCTGTGAATACATTTCGAAGAAAATAACTCTCATTGTAATGAAAGAGAAGTTTGCTTTGAAGAAACTAGCATTGCTTTTTTATATAATTTTCATTAGGAGGTTGATTATTAATTGATCTATAGTAGTTCTAAAATCTTTCTTTATAATATAGTTCCATATTTTTAATTATTTTTATATTTTGGACAGATAAACTTTTCCTTGAACTGTCTGATTACCTATAATAATCATAAATTCTAAAAGCGTGGGAACAATTTGTCTGGTTGATGAATGCATTGACTCCATTTTATTTATAAAAGTATCAATATTGTTCTGTGTACATGCAATGGAATATAATAAAAATAACCAGGCCTTACTATCTGAATTTTAATCAAATAGTTTTTAAATGTAATTAATGTATTAGTTGTAAATTTGGAACATATATGTTTATTTCTATTGTCTAAGATATATTCTCTTACCATCCAGTAAACATTATTAGGCAGAATTTTGTATATTGCAGCAACAATGAATTATTTGATTGTAACCAAATATGTTCTTGTATTTGTTTCCACCTAGCAGAATATGATGAACTTAGCCATAATGTTAATGTCTTAATAGTAGATGATAAAGCATGCATTTAAATGTTTGGAAAACTAATTCCACCTGCCTCCCAGTCCTTTAAATGGTGATTTAATGCAATTCTGACCTTGTTAGGGTACCATAAAAAAGTTTAACATTAATTTATTGAATTGATGTATGTAATGCTTAGTGGTGAAGAGAGATAGCTTGTATGAAGTACAACAACTTTAGGAAAATAATTTTAATTAGAAAAATGTTGTCTTCCACGGTAAAAAATAATTTATTCCATCTATCCATGAGGCATTTCATTTTGATTAAGATATTAGTGAAGTTAATTGTTAGTTTTTCATTTATATCCCTTGTTAATATGACTCCTAGATATTTAATTTTGTTATCTAGCACTATATATTTAGAAAACATTTTATGTCTTTCTTGCTGCATTAAATTTGGGAGCAGATATTCTTTGAAAGAGATCAAATGTGTCAAATAGAGCTGGTAGTGAAATACTGTGATCTTTCAGAGTCAATAAAATATCATCTGCAAATAAATGAACTTTCAAAACTAAACAGTTACTAAAATGTATGTCTTTGATATTGGCATTCATCCTGATACAACTTGCAAAAGATTCTATGACCAAAGCAAACAGCAATGTAGATACAGATCCCTGTTTCATACCCTTAGTGATTGTAATAGGTCTAGATGTGCTTGATTCAATCTTTATATAAGCTAAAGCTTTTTCAGATAATAATTTAATTAATTAAGTACATTTTTGTGAAAATATGTATTCTTCTAAAGCCAGTAATAAATAGTCCCAGTGGACTGGATCAAAATCACTATTTATATCTAGATTCACTAAATTCATATCACCTTCTGTGGAATTAATGTAATCAATTAATGTAAGAATTATTTTAATATTATCATATGCATTGCTATCTTTTATAAAGCCAGTTTGATCTTCATCTATCAATAAAACCATTAGCAGTTTGATTCTACTAGTATGTATTGCCATAAATATCTTATAGTCTACATTTAACACTGATACTGGTCTGCAGGATAAACAATCTTTTGCATCTTTATCTGACTTTAAAAAAGGGCTATTAATGTGTATTTCCAAGAAGGGGTATTTTTTGTTTTCTTTAACTAAAGTAAATACTTATAACAATAAGCTTAAAGCTTCTTTAGTTAATCATTTGTACATTTCAGGGATAAATTATCAATTCCAGGAACTTTATTAAATGTTAACTTATTAGTTTGTGATTTAAGCTCAGCCATTGTAACTGGGTTATCAATTAACTTTATTTGATCTTCTTTTAGTTTATTCTTCATATATTTCCTTAAAAAAGGATTTTATTACTTGATGTCTTTCTATTTCTGGGTTATGTGAATTAATTAAGTTAAAGTGTATTTTAAATGTCTCTAAAATGCTTTCTAAATCTAAAGCTCGTTTTTTAGTACCTGGAAAATAAGCTTCTTTTATCCGATTAGATTTAATGATATTCTTTATTCCATTTGCTATCCTTCTTTGATTTCCAGGGTTCATCAAATAGGAACTTAATTTAGTCTTCTCTAAATTAATCATAGTTTCATGCTGTACTGTTTCTAAATATTGTTGTTCACTTCATCAAACTAATTTGTTAAATTATTATTTCCTTTTTGAATATCTGACTTTAATTTATCTATTTTCATTTGCAAATCCAATAACTCTTTATTCAACTGTTTTTCCTATCAATAAACTAAGATAGAACTTTGCCATACAGATATGATTTTAAAGAATCCCACACAAATATCTCTGATATATCGTCTATAAGATTTATATTTAGAAAGGTTTGTATCTCCTTAATATAAAATTCGTTAAAGTCTTATAAATTAGTTATGTCTGATGGAATTCTAGTAATAGTTACACTTTGTTTTGTATTCATTTTGAAATCAAAGCTAATACCATTATGATCAAAGGACATGTGACTACTTTGGATTTATCTGATTTTGTAATTATATCTCTTGAAATGTGTACTCTATCTATTCTAGACTGAGTGCCATGATGGTGTGAATGATGTGTAAAAAATAGTGAATTTGGTTCAGCATATTCATTTATATTTTTAATGTTAAATATATCAATAAAGTCAGTTAATGCCTTTAAAGTCAATGGTTTCCTACGTGTGATTTTTTTATTCGTATCACTGTCATTCAATATACAATTCAAATCACCAGCCAATATTATACACCTCTTAGAGTGTTGTATAATGTCTTCAAACTGATGCTTGACCATGTTAACTCACAGGCCAGGAATCCAGTAAAGATTAATTAATGTGTAAATCGTTCCATTTATTTCCAAATATACTAAACAAAATATGCCAGATTTATCATAACATGTATTCACAATTTTAGGCATTAAAACAAGCTTTTTCCATAGAATTGCTATACCTTTTTTTTGTTTATAAAGAGAAATTACTAATACTGAATAATTGTTGGTATTCAGTCTGTCTATGTCTTCTTGTAATAATTGTGTTTCTTGTAAAAATACAATTTTTAGCATTAAGCAATTTTAAGTATTTGAATAGATTTCCCATTTTTCTACTGTTATTTAAACCATTAACATTAATGGAAATACACTTGATGAATATATTGTTATTATTAAAATTATATTTAGGTGTATCGATTATTATAGTAAAGAAAATATATATTGCTGAAGAGAATGACATATTTATCTTTTAGAACACTGTAACTAATACTCATAGATACCCACTGATAAACATTTAAACAAAGAAGAATTAAATGTTGACCTAAAACACAATCTAAATAATTCCTGAAGTGTAAAAACCCACACTTGAATAGCATCACCATTCAAGCTTTCCGGGTAAAACCTGTTCCAAGGCTTGTTCATCTTATTGTTACATATCTTTGATCCTGTGTCATCATAATCAAAAAAAGAAAGTTATATAACATTTAGTACTATTTACACATTTCTATTATTATTTGAACAGTCATTGACACTTAAGTGTAGTATTGTAAAAATTTTCAGATTGTACCATAACTTCATCAAAAAATTATTTATTTATTTATTTATTTGTTTGTTTTTGACATTTGTTGACTAGGTTAGTTTGACTGGGCAATAGCCTTTTTTTCAGCAGAGACTCAAGGAGAAAAGCTTCAAATAGAAAAACAAGAGGGAAAATATCAATTACTTGTGAAAATATACAGATGAGCAGATTGTATCTAAACAAATAACAACATAGTACAAATTTCAAAAACATGTCAGGCAAATCATATGTACATATAACAGCATTCAACAAAACATAGACTACAAATATATATATATATATATCCCAAATAGAGTACAGTCAGTTTTGCACATATAATAATATAAGAAAATATCATAAAACATTACAGGCAAGTAGATGCTTATAGGAGATGCAAAACATTAGAGGCATATAATATGTAAAGGGTGTAAAAAACAAGAAAAAGGCCGGTGGCCAGACATCAGAATAGTAAGCTGAGAGTATCATCAGAAAAATTTTAGCATAGTATTAGGGAGCAACAAAACTGTTAGCATAGTATACAGAAGCAGCAGGGAGAAGTGGAAGAGATAGGTAGCAGAGTTGTAAGGAGGGAAGATATCTTCAGATGGTTGTAAGAGGAAGAAGATATTAGAAGTTTGGAAGTTTTGTTAAGTAGGGTCATTACATAGGCAGGTCCAAGATTTATAGAGGTTTTCCTTCAAGGTTGTTTTAAAGGACTTTGGGTTAGTCATAGGGCTAAAAGTTGAAGGTAGTTTATTCCAGCCATTAGCTACAGAGTAACTGTAAAGAAGTTTGCCAATATTTTTATTAGACTTATAGACTTGAAGTATGTGTTGTTGAGAGCTATGAAGAGAATGGTTAGGAGTATAAGGTTGGATTAGGGTATAGAGAGAGGGGTATGAGGAGGGCTCTTGAAGGATAGAATGTGCCATGAGAAGCAGGGGATGTTTGGTGGTGAAATTCCAGCCACTGTAGGCTTTTTTTGAGCAATATAGTGGTGGGTACAATAAGGTTGTTTAGAGGTAAATCTTGCAATTTTATTGTAGATGAGTTAAAATTTGTACAGAAGATTGGATTGGAGATTTGTAAGTATCGGGGCTGCATAGAGTAGTGTAGGGAGTAGGATAGCTTGTGCAATGGAGATTCTTGAAGCATTTGTGAGGATTTTTTATGCCTATATAGCAGGCCTAGCTTTTGATGTGTCTTTTTAAGACATTGCTGAGTGTGAAGATCAAACTTTAATTGATCATTGATAAGCACACCTTGATGTTTAGTATGGGTTTCAGTGTAGATGGTAGTATTGTTCAGGGAGGAGACAGGAAATATAGCTTCGTGGTTTTGGAGGGTAGTATGGAGGAATAGGAGAAGTTTAGTTTTGGGTTTAGTAGTAGTTGGTTGGAAGTAAGCCATCTTTCAACTGCATGATGGGACTCTTGGGTGATGGTATGGAAATGAATGATGTCAGAGCAGGAGATTATTGTAAAGTCATCAGCATATTAGACAGTTGTAGAGAGTAGGCAAGAGGAGTAGAGGTCATTAATAAAGATGTTAAAAAGTAGTGGACCCAGGATAGAGCCTTGAGGTACCTCTGTTTCAATGGGCAGGAATGAGAAGAAGCTGGATTTCCATTTAACTGCCTGGAATCTATTGGAGAGGTAGCTTGAGAACCAGAACAAAGTGGAGTTAGAGAGGTTTAGCAAAGCTAGTTTAGACAGATGTAATCTGTGGTATACAGTATTAAAGGTTTTTGAAAGATCAAGAAGCAAGCAGAAGACTAACTTATTTTTATCACAAGAATTTGCAATAGTATCTGTGAAGGATGTCAGAATAGTAGCAGTACTATGGTTAGGCTGGAAACCATGCTATGTGGTTGTGTAAATATTTCTTGTAAGAGGTGGTCAAGAAGCTTTTTATGGATGCATTTTTTCCAGAATGTTAGACATATACTGAGATATACATTTATGATCTAACTAATTACTGGTTAATGTGAAATGAACATATATGCATGTAGTTGGATATGTAATAATGTAATCCTCTGTGAGTACATATGCATCAATATAAGGTTAACAACAGTTATATATATATATATATATATATATATATATATATATATATATATATATATATATATAGATATATATATATATATATATATATTAATATCTCTAAAGACACTAAAAGAAGTATATCTTATTTATTAAAGCAAAAGTAATATAACCTGAAAATAGTTCTTAAACATCTGTTTCTTATTTCTAAAGGATTTTCACATAACAGTTCTGCATAGATATTACTACATTTTGAAACATCATAAACTGTATGTAAACTTCAAACAGATTCATATTGGTTCAGGAATAAAACTGATTAACTTCCTTCAGGCAGTAAATCTTTATATCTAGAGTTATCCTTTATATTATATTTTATATATACATTTATATTTTCCCCATATTAATATCATTGTCAGTTGATATATATATATATATATATATATATATATATATATATATATATATATATATATATATTCCTTTTCATTAAAAGCTGTTGAATCTTTTTATGTCACAATTGAACAAAATCGTATGCCACACTGTTTCATTCATCCCATTACTATTCTGTTTTTTTTCCATGTTTGTCTACAAATTCTAAACCAGAATACATTTATTACTTCTTTAACTATTATAAAGTTTTAAATGTTTTATGTGAGTCTACTTAAAACAAAATACTTATTTTTCCAATTAACTTGTTCAAGTCATGTATTTCAGAAGAAAAGGTATATTTGTCACTTTAAATAACAAGATAACAGAAACAGCTCATGCATAACCTTTGACCTCCATGATGACATCATTTTTGAGCCGTCCTGTTTAGTTTGAGCAATTCGCACATTCGCAAAGTGATTATAACATAAAAGAAAGTTTAGAACTGAAGAGATCAAACCAAGAGTGTGAAAAAATAGTGCATTATCTCACAATTTTGGTGGGGTGCTGAGAAACAAATAAGTAAGCTATTTAATTGTTTGAAAGTGTAGCTCGAGCTTGAGGTCATATGATGATAGGGTCATAGGAAGTTACTAGGCTATTAGCCCTGAGGTCCTTAAAAGCCTAGCCAAGAATTTAGCCCATGTTCCAGCAAGTCAGCGCCCTAGGTCACTGTCCAGCAGGGACATGGGTGGAATCCCAAGGGTGTATTTTCTATTCCCAATCCAGTTCTCCAGGTTGCACTTAAAAAGGGTTAATGAGGTACTCTGCTTGATGTGGAGAGGCAGTCTATTCCACAAAAGATGGAGTCTCTGGGACACAAATCTGTACCACCAACGAGTCCTATTGATGTCAAACACCAGGCTGAGGTAGTGCATGCAGGTTACTCAAGGCAGGGTCTGAGATTGCTTTGTATGCCAGACATGGGAAGTCTGTAGGAGACTGAGTAGAGGGACATCTGTAGGGTAGATGTTTTAGGCCCTGGGTTCTCCTGGTGAGGAACTTCTGTGGTCTCTACAGCTGCTGCATGTGCTTTGTGAAGTACATGCCGAAAGGGACATTGTACTCAACAATGGGTCTTACAAGGGAAGAATACAGGGATGTTATGACCACCTTGTCCCTGGATAAGATAGCCTTACTGATGTGGTGGGCCATGTAAAAAGCTTGCCATACAATGGTGGCAATATAGTGGTCAAAAGTCAGTTTGCTATCAACCTGGGTGCCCAAGTCCCTCATGACTGATTGTGTGCTTTGGACCTTATTATTAATGTGACAATTTGTGGGGATGTCACTTTCCCCAAAGTTGATGATGATGAATTTTTTGGCATTCAGTTTGAGGACATTTTCTGGCACCCATCATTTGTTTGGGTGAGACCCTCTTGGAGGATGTCCACATCACTAGGGAAATTGATGACAGCACCCAGCTTGCAGTGATCTGCAAACTTGGTCAGCCACAGCCCACTGGTTTTGGCCTGCACCTCAGAAAAGTATATCCCAAGCAACAGAGTCCCCCAAGACCGATCCGTGGAGTACATTGCTTATTACAGGTCTACTGCTTGAGGTGGCTTCCCCTATTTTGACTAGGTGGGTTTTATCAGTGAGCCAGTTTGCTACCCATCTGGTAACATATGGATTGATGCCTAGTTGATAGAGTTTATCTATTATACTGGAGTGGGAAAAAGTATTGAAGGCTTTGGCCTGGTCAGGGTAGACAGTGTGCATCATCTTCCCCTCGTCCATGGCATTGGGACTGTCTCAAAGAAGTAGACTAAATTTAACAGGCATGACCTCCCCATGATGAAACCAAGCTGTGTGGGATTGAGTGTTTGGAAGTTGACAATGTCCTTGTTAATGTGGTCCATAATAATCCATTCTATGGCCTTGCATATCAGGCTAGTTAGGCTGACGGGTCTATCATTTCCTGGATTGGTGGACACTCCACCTTTGTGCAAAGGGATGACAGTGACTGTCCTCCACTCAGCTGGAACAAAGCTGGTACTCAAGCTTTGGTTATATAGGATGCCTAATGGTGCTGCAAGTTCCTGCCTGAGTTAATGTAGGATGCAGCCTGGGATGTTATCAGGTCACACAGAGGCTGTATTTTTTGCCTTTGGGAGGGCAATGATGACTTGCTCCCTAGAGATAAGAGGAAGGGACAGGTATTGGGGATGTTCTGATTTACTGGGGTGGGAACAGAGGGGTGAACTTTTCACTGAACCTGTGCCAGCAGGTTGGCTATATCTACAATGTTTGTGTATTTGGTGTTCTGAGCAGATCTGGGTGCTTCCTTTGAGATTGTGGACATATGTGAAGAAGGCCTTATGATTGTCTTTAGTAGATATGGCTAGTTTGGATGGAAAGTTTGCTTTGGGGGATTTCACTACTCTTCTTGTTTGCTTGTTCAGACTAAGGATAGATTGCTTCCAGTTAGGCATCTGCTCCTTCTTGGTCCTGGACAGCAATTGTTTTCCTTTTAGTATAGAGTTTATTTATTGCAGATGTCCACCAGACAGGTTTACTCTTCCTTGAGGAGGTAGATTTAGTCCTGTCGGGTATTCCTGATTTCATGAAGCTATATAAATGCTCATATAGTACTTTGTTGTAGGTTTGGATATATGTGCCAATTCCTAAGGAGTCATTGGAGCACCTGCTGAGAACCTTGAGAGCATGGGTGATATGGTGGATACTGGCACCCGACAATTAACCATGACTTTCTCCTTATCCAGCCTGGTGAAGGGCATATCTGTGTGTCTCACAATAGAGTCTCCTATGACTAATATGTTGGGTTTATGTTTAGGCCTTAGTGGCTGTGAGACACAGGTGTGTGGACTATGTGTGGTGTGTGGAGTGGTGGGCAGTGGAGTTTGCATGTGTTTTTGGCTTGGAGGTCTCTTTTTTTGGGTATGTTTTTGTGGGGCTATGTTGTGTAGGTGTGGATGGTGTCTGAGGTGCGGTGTATGTGTTCACAACCTTCTCAATAGGGTGCTTAATGGTGCTGGGAGAGATCAATGACTCTAGTTGCTTGATGTAATTGCATCTCTCACAAGTTGTGTTCCTAGGTGGTAGTAGTAGAGGGTTGTCCCTGTAGATGAGGCAGTTGCTACACTGTCTCAGGATGTCCATATCAACCAGACTGGCAGGAGAAAATGTAGGAAATTGTTCATCCATATTTTTTCAGAAAATGATGGAGAGAGGCCAGAGAAAGCTAAGAGGGTAAAGGGTGGAAGGTCTAAGAGTAGTACTACTATGTGATCGCACAAGTGCTACTAAGGGAAATTTGTAGCTGGAATACCTCAAAAAGTGTTAAAAAACATGCAGCTACAGCTCTGAATGCTCCAGATGTAGCTAGACTGTGCTACTCAATTTAAGGTTAAGGACACAGTAAAAAACTCACAAAGAAGCACAGATTAACTACTTACAGAAAAAAACAACAGACCTCACAGTATGAAAACGCAGTAAAATTTAATTAAATAGTAAACTGCTGTAGATAGCAATGAAATATAGTTGTTCAGTAAATTGCTTTAAAACAGTGCAAATCTGACAAATTAGCTCACTATTACAACAGTAAAAACAGCTGAAATAAAGCAGCAATCAAGTAGAATACTGTCAGCAATTTAATAATGCTACTGACAAGCAGTAATAAATGTGGTAAACTAAATGCAGTTGAACTCCTAAGCATAAGCAGCAAAATAAAGTAAGAAAAGGCACAATTATTTATTTGTTTATTTATTTTAGTAGAAAGTGAGGAGACAGAAGGTAATTCAAGGTTGAGAAGCTAAAGGGGTAGGCCTTCACAACTTATCTCACTAGTATAATGAGCTGGTGTAATGGCTTTAATTTATAGTAGAGGCAGGAAACTCAAAACCACCAAGCTTTAATACCACAACAGCAGCTTGGCAGCTGGGTGGGATACACAAGATCAGAACAGAGGTAAGGATTGAATTTACTAAGTCTAAAAAACAGTTGCACAATTTAAACAGATATGCTGCAAATGTTTTAGTAAATCAGAAATGCAGAAAACAGTTGGAAATAAGCATTTATCTTTTCCAGTCTCACAGAAGAGCAATGGCAGAAAGCCTATCTCACTGTAGCTTTGAGCAAACAAGTAAAAACTGGTTTAAACACTGGCTATTTAAGGCACAGAAATAAGAACAAGCCAAATTGTCCAATCAAGAAGATAAATAAAAGCACAGCTTTGCAGAAAATGACTCTAGCTAGATCAGACCAGACTGAATTCTCCCTCCCACAAAGAAAGAGCTAGGCTCCTCTAGGCAAAAGATTTCACTACAAGCTCCAAAGGTCGCAAGCAGTAATAGATAATCAGCTCTACTATAGTTTTCAAGAACAGCAGCAAGTAAAAAGAAAAAAAAAAAACAGACAAAAAGGAAACAAAGATCAGAACAGAGGTAAGGATTGAATTTACTAAGTCTAAAAAACAGTTGCACAGTTTAAACAGATATGCAGCGAATGTTTTAGTAAATCAGAAGTGCAGAAAACAGTTGAAGATAAGCACTTATCTTTTCCAGTCTCACAGCAGAGGAATAGCAGAAGGCCTATCTCACTGCAGCTTTGCGCAAACAAGTGGAGATTAAATGTCTCTGTGTTTCACTGTATGGGTGTTTACTCATATTAAATAAGATATCAAACAATTAAAAACCTACAAGTACTTGAAAATATCATCTAAACCAGTTTCTTTCCTTATCATTAACAACAACATCAAAGACCCAGTTCTAATATATTCAAGAAAAGAAAATGAAAAGACAGAAGGAACATATTTATGTACACAGTTACTATAAGTCATTCGGATACAGTCAAGCAACCATTCAAACATTGCACACTTATTGTACATATTGTAAAATTATTCAGGAAAGACAAAAAAAAAACAATCGGTCAGCTGTGGGTTTATATATGCTAGTAATTTCCTGAACCAGTAGTAAATTACTGAGTGCAATTTAACCTATATGAAAAACTTAATTTATAAGAAGACCCTGTACAGTCATAAAACCTTCCAGAAGGATAAATAATAAATTGTTTTTGTATTTCTTTACCTTTGTTATCACGACTTAGTGAATTTCAATGAAGGGATATAAATAAGTATCAAAGACTATTTGCAATGATATAAAATAGTGACATGAAGAAAAAGAAAACTATAACTTTACCTTTCTTTTGCCTTTAAGCTTATGTTCCTTTTGTTTGAATGCACCATAAATGTCATAGTTTTGAATTATTATTATATGTTGCCACATGTATAAAAGGATGAACCATTTGAATAATATGAAAAATATAGAAAATAGTAATGTTAAAGATTTGTCTTTTAATTTCTTCTACTTCTTCTAAACAATAGTTTTCCATCCATTTTTTCTGCTTGTCTCTTTAATGAGCTACTACTCCAATCCATACCCTTTACTTGCTCCAGAATGTTGTTAGATGCTAAATAGCATACAGCTGAGTCCAGAGTTTCAAACGTTTTTGTACCATCTGAAAGACCTTAAGTCTATCTGCAAACAATATACGCACTTTGATCTGTCTCTTTTTCAATTCTCTTATTAAGGGAATATAATAGTCATTTCTTTTTAAGACTACTGCTGATGAATAATCACTGTCAAATTTTATTCTACTATCATTAAATTTAATCAGTGAATTTGTCTAGGCAGATTTTAAGACTAGCTCTTTGCCTTGACAGGAAAACAAAATCTTACAATTATGGATCTTGGATTTGCATTTACCTTGTTAGATGACAAAGGGACTACTAAAGACCTACGGGCTCTTTCAGTGTCAAATGAAAGAGACTCTGGTAAGTTAAAGGTGGTAGGGAGCCAAGATGTAAGACAATTAACCAAGTTATCTCTTTTAGTCTTTTCAGGTAATTCAGAAATGTGTAGATTGTTTTTTCTGGATCTGTTTTCAAGATTATCTATTTATTTAGTAAGGATGTATTTTGCTTTAGTAAAAGTTCAACATATTGTTCTTTTTTGATATTTTTCCTTCTTTATGATTTACTTTCTCTTCCACGCTGATAATCTGATTTTTATGTTGTATAATTATCTCCTATAGCTTTCCATTTGCTTTGTACATTTTTCTTTGAAAGTATCAAGTTTATTGTCCATTTTATCAAGCTTTATTGATAGGTCTTGTATGCTGGTAAATAAAGATTTTAATTCCTTCTTTAAAAGCAAGTCCTGTGAACCATTCTTAGAGTAATTCATTTTGAAGACCTAACAGTGCCCTTTCTGCTTAAACTTTGACAGGAATTCAAATATGTTAAAAGTATATAATTCAGGTATACACTTCCAAAATCCTTGATAAAAGGTGAGTTTTGAAACTGATAAGTCCATGGCCTCAAATACTTAAGAATCCCTGTCAGAAATATAACTGTGCTGTTAACCTGCCACCATTAGGACATGCCCCCAAGTTCAGACAAAATTCTATATATATATATATATATATATATATATATATATATATATATATATATATATATATATATATATGACATTTGTGAATAGCAGTTCAAGTCATCTATGTTTGTTTTCTTCAAGGATTAGAACTTTCACTAGGTTTAGATCTGATGATGTTAACAAATATGTATGCAGTTCCATATTTCAAGGAGGTTCATACTGCCTTCAAATCAATGTATATTTTATCATGCAATTCACTGGTTTCCATATTTAAGCATGATGTCAGTATTACTGAACCCTATCTACACACATCTCTGTTTCTTATCAGCACTATACTGTTTGAGAAACCATAGTCATGATCTCTCCTAATGATATTTATCTTGGAAATAGATCTACGGGTATCTTGCAAATGTTTTATATTCAGAGTCTAAGACTTCCAAAGTGATACCGTGTGCATGTGTGTGTGTGTGTGTGTGTGTGTGTGTGTGTGTGTGTGTGTGTGTGTGTGTGTGTGTGTGTGTGTGTGTGTGTGTGTGTGTGTGTGTGTGTGTGTGTGTGTCTGTGTGTCTGTGTGTGTGTGTGTGTGTGTGTGTGTGTGTGTGTGTGTGTGTGTGTGTGTATATGCAGGAAGAACTTAAAGGTTTTTCATAATGTTTGAGAAACAGAAACGATATCCTTATGGTACTTGGAAACATCAATGTTGATCACAGCTCATTAATCAAGTCCTGAAAGTGTCTCCACATAACATAATATGGAAGAGCCTCTTTTGTTTAGTAAGGACTGAGAAAGGTTGCTTTATAGCTAAAGCAAGATTTGCTTTGCAGATAAGGACAAGTTTCAATGTAAAGTGAGGTGGGAACAAGCAAATGACTGCTTAAATATATATAAATATATATATATATATATATATATATATATATATATATATATATATATATATATATATATATATATATATATATATATATATATATATATATATATATATACATATTTACAGTTCTAAGTTATGTATGTTTCACTAAACTTCTACATTTATCATGATGAGTTTTATTGTGTCTAGAGATGGCTTGCCTGTTTCTAATATGCTTTACCTGCAAGCATCCATTCCTAAAGAACAAACACAGCTTATTTTGTATCCATTCTCATTATTTTGACCGCAGCTTATTTAAGCTGGACGCATGTTGACTTCGACTGAGGTAGTACTCTAATGTTTTTTTTTTGTCTTAGGTATGGAGATTGTTGAAGGAAGTGTAGATCAACAAATCATTCCCTCTCCACATGAGAAAACAACTTGATTTGAGGTCACTGTCATTTGACACCTGACATATGTCAGTAGACTAGCAAATCATTATGGGAGACATGCTTGCCCATTCATTGCAAAGATATGAAAAACTGTATTGTAAGTTAAGAGAATGCTGGTGTCAAGCCATACAACTAATAAATGTGTTTGTGGTGATGTTATATTGCCTGACTAAATGTACCTGATGTTATATGTGAACAGAAAAAAAAAAAGCATTTTTAATCTTCCTTTTCTTTAAGTTGATGGCATGTGTCTTAAAGTTTAAATGGGGCACTGGATAGTGGAAGGAAGAAGCACCTTCTCAAAAGGAATAACAATAATTTTACAACAGATGTGCAACAGAAAGCATACATATTGTGAAATCTGATTAATAATGATCAATTTAGTAAAAAAACAAACATGCGTGGTTGAATTTATATTCATCATTAAGTTAACTTTCTACTGGGTTGTATTGTTATCCTTTTCTCAAATGCAGTAAATAGTATTATAGTTACACTTCTGGATAAATAGCATAACTAACGCAAATACTTCCTATCAACACAATCTGGCCTTAATTAGTTGCTTCCTTAAGTTAGTAAGCAAAGGTTACATGATTGTACTGTCCCCACAGTTATCCAATTCCCTGCTTTCTCTCTTTCATATTGAAATATAATTTGTTGACATTTCTTTACCAGGAATGTCTGATTAGGCAATGATACCCACTTTCAGTAATGACCAGGGAGAAAAGCTCAAATGTAAGGCCTAACGCTGTGTTACTGACCAAAAACATCTAGCAATTGCTTCACTATCTTTCCCCCATTTTGGTCTTTTTCCTTAAATAATCTTATAATATTCATTGTCAAACTATAAAACCATGTTTCTGTATTACTGAGTTATTGTATAGCTCTATGCCAGTGACTGAAATGGGTCCCTTAGGATCAGCCCACAATCCTGGTATCAAACAACAGTGAAATAAATAAAAAATAAATGTCTCGGTCATATATAGAAAACATCTTACTACCTGTCATAAGTACTTTGAAAATAATGTGTGTGTGTGTGTGTGTGTGTGTGTGTGTGTGTGTGTGTGTGTGTGTGTGTGTGTGTGTGTGTCTGTATGTGTGTGGGTATATATATATATATATATATATATATATATATATATATATATATATATATATATGTATATATATATTTTGGCAAAATATTAATGAAAGTGTCATTGATGACATGCAATGTCTATCATTTTAATTTTTTTTAATTTGTCCTTGTGAAACAGGTGGAGCATTTTTTTTAGAATAATGTCAAACATATTATCAATAGTGCATTACAATGAAGCCACAATTTTCCATGGAATAACCTCTAACTAAATGTTTCATATATAACTGCTCAGTGTACAGATAGGACTAATATGTGCATATCCTATGTCATTAAAAACTGAGCACTTCTGATTTAATTTTCAATATAATTGTTTATACTTGCTAAACATCAATATAAATAAAACTACTTATAGCTTGTTAATATGTTCTCCATTTTTTCTGTAATACACCATGAATAGGAATATTTTTTAGATATTTTTACAAATTACTTAAATTCTTACATCATAAAATTATACTTCCAATATATATGGTGTTATATAAAGCCAATAGATGTAGATGGTTTGCTCAGATAAATATGTAATTATAATTCTTTCCCTCTCTTTTCAGGATGTGTTTATTTTGATAAAAACTTGTTTAGTCAATAATTCATAAATAAATGCTAAATATACTTTAATTAAAGCCTGCTCAAAAATACATGCTAATAAGCTTTGAACTACACCACAATATACTTTTTTATCTTTATTTTAGTATTGCCACCCTAAAAAAGACTTTTTTTAGGAATGCCAAATGTAAATAATCACAGGATTCTTTATCAAGTATTGCTATACAATAATAGACGCTGGAACATAAGGTTATTGTTAGATATCTGATGACAAGCATTGCATGCTATTTTATCATAAATGTTGTGAGTCTTATGAAGTTCTAGGCTGTCATGAAAATGCTATTTATTCATAAAATTTGATTCTGTTCTTGACAGATAATTTATTGCTACTACCATCTGCTATCACTCATTTGAATTCAGAGTGTCTGGAATATATAGATTTGACCTCACTTTGAAATCATTCAACAGACAATCTTTAGTATCCCTTAAATATGCATAATAAGCATTTTAGGCAGAATACTGCTATGCTTTTTCAAGGACAAATCATTGTCTTTTTTCTTTACTCTTCATACATTTATAAGAATAAGAGGATGCCTCTGTAATGAGTTTATAGAACATTTCATAATAAGACAGGTGGAATGTCTTATGCATACATGACACCAGCCTTTGGTAACTGAGTAGTTTATAAACCCCATGACCTATCAAATACTGTTTAAATATCAGTGAAATTAGTTTTAGTTGACAATTCTCCTTCACCGAACTATTTCCTTTTCACACAATGGTCAAGGTCAATATATATTTCCTTTCTTCATAAAAGAAGAGCTATGCACACCTGCCCAGGAATCTAAGCTCTTTCATAGGCATTTCCTTACAAATGTATGCTGAATAGATGACTGAGTTTTAAGGATCATTGTATTTCAAATAATTCTATCAAAATCATCTATACAGTCAACATGAGCCATGGGTGCTATTCATAAATACTCTACACAAACTGAAGTGGGGATGGCACTCTATGGGTCTATATTACATGCTCAACAGTTGAAAACATCGAACACCATATGGTCGATGTCTTCAAACATCAAACTTATAAATCAACAAAAAAAAAAGAAAAAAGTCCCCTAACAGGTTTAAGAAGGGGGTCAAGCCCCCTGTACCACCCACACCCCCCAATACTTAAATATACCAACTCCAAGATCGCACTACATTGCAGTAAATGGAAATCTCCCCTTACGGAGATTTCTGTTTACATGTTCAATGCTGTGCGCTTTCACTATTCTCATGTCGACAATATCAGATTCGATACTGTCAGCTTTCGAGAATATAATACAGACCCACACTCTATAGAACACTGTACCAAAGCCATGTTATGATTCTTAAAAAAATCTACCTAAAAGGGGGTAAGACCTTGTACATAGTGGCACTACAAACCATATGCATACACACTCACAGCAACTTCCTTTCCCTGTTGACATGCTGCTTAGTAGTTAGAATACAGAAATGAGTAATATATTACCACTGCAGTAAAAAGCAAATAAACAAAAATAAAGAAATAAATGATTAAATGAACAACTTCTTTGCATATTGGGAAAACACTAATGACAGTGGAGCTCTTCATGGTGGAGGCATTGCTTTTACAGCAACAACTCTGTTAATTTCTCCTGTACAGTGATGTTAATAAGCTCCCATCAATGACCAGTCCAGACCAGGTCACTTTATTGCTATTAAGTGGTAATACATTAGCTCCACTGTCATGTACTATGAGTGAAACTTTTTGTATGCATCACTCTTAATGGTGTATTACAGGATAACCTGGAAGAGCAACTTCACAAGGTACAATAACTCACAAATACTTGACAAGGTACACTAACCCTTACTGAGTAGCTACATGGAACTTCTTAATAGGGTACATCATACGTCTCAAGTGCGCCTCATTACAAGGACTGTTCCTCTTTTTCAGTCTTAAAAAGTTCAAGTTCCACATCGAAAGGGTCTGCTACTCATTTATTTTTAAGAATTTTTAACTAATACCCACCATCATAAATTATACTGAATCGTGTGAACTCATTAAGAGAACCTTCAATAAATATAAAATAACTCACTTTAGCCATCCATTGAGCTTCCTGGTTGAAGTTGTTAGTAAGCTGTTAGTAGGTGTTCCGCATTTTGCCCATTTGTTCCACATTGTGAGAAGCAGTGTTTCACATTTTGGAGATGAAAGATAGGGAGCTATGAGGTACATTATACTTCTGTGAAGCTACCTGTTGTGCACTCATACTACACAGCACAGGTTTAACTAGAATTTGGAGAAGGGGCAGCCACCCAGGCTACAGTGTGTCAGGGGAGCAATCAGCAGATCCCAATCAGTCTTCTGTGCATCACAGACATTCAAAAATGAAGGCCGGTATTGCATTCGCAATCAGAACTGAAGTTCTGTAGATCTTCGTGTGCAACATAAACTACAATAGCTGTTTGTCCAAGGAGAGAAGAGGAGATGTTTTTCTTGTTCTCCACCTTAAAGTTGAGAAGAGGTGTCAAGTGAGGGGATGGAACCAATAGTGACAGTAGCTAGCTACACCTCTGCTACCCAGTGTTCCCTATCAGGAGTTCTAGTGTATGTAGTAAATCAGTGTGTATGGTGCTCACCTGTATGCCATTCACAGAAGGGAACCAGGTTCTGTACATCATTCTTCAGTGCTAGAGCAATGAATTATAGCGGTGAATGGCAGTGAATTAAACTAAGTGCACAGATTATAATTTACTGCAATACATAAAAAAAGTTAAGTATGCAGAAGTACTTGTAACCTCAGTGAGCAGGATTAAATGGGAAATCATTTTTTGTTAAAAGAAAAACAGGTTCCATTTAAATGGATTATTAGTGAGTGGGAATTCATAAATGATTTGAAAGCTTATGCATAATACTAAGTTTACATCTCATATTGAAAATATAGATGGGTTATCTTCTGTATTTATTATAGAATGACCCATCCACCTTATAGGAGTCTTTCAACCTATGCATTTGACAGTTAATTCTTCATTTTCTCCTGTTAGAAGATAGTTTTGTAAAAGCAATTAATTTCAAGCTCTGCCAGATGATACATTTCTTAGTTACACATCATTATTAAAATTCATTCTTTCAGAGTTATCTCTGTGACGGAGAAAGAAAAAGAGGTGAAGTTCTCGCAGGTGGATCAGTGCTGACTGATCACACAAGCAGTGCAGGAGGTGATGAGGGAGTGGGAGTCAGCAGTCAGGGCCAGCTTGCTACAGAAGTGAGGGTGATAGTGTCAACCCACTGCAGTGCTTCCACCTACTGGTGAGAGAGATGAATGGCAGGCAGTACAAGGTCCAAGAATGTGTGCTTAACTCTGACAATACAAGTTTGTGCAGTAGTTCTTGTAGTGCTTGTGTTGGAATGCACAATGCTGCTAGAGAAAGTATATTAGACCATTATTTCTTTATACATGTATATCGGCTGCTGGGGGGGGGGGGGGTTAGGGACAAAAACAGAAAAAAAACCCTCATGAGTGCTGGAATGACTGGTTGATTTATGACAAGTATAAAGAAATTAATGGACATATTCACAACAGTGGCTAGATGGTCAACAGACATGGTAGCCAGAAAAAGGAGTATATTAAAATGTTCTCACTTTTGATGGCTAAACTCTTGCTTGATGCTGAATATTATTGATTCATCATCAATCAACATGATAAAGGAGTGACATTGCATTTTCAGAGACAAATAACATATGAATAATGGATGGCAACAGCTAAATAATAATAATAAATAATATGTACTGTTATGATGATTTTAAATAGGTTACTGATTATTTTGCCAGATGGACTATATACATGAACATTTTTTATTAGTGATTCCCAAGAAGCAGAGAGCATGACAGCACTGGTAAATGTATATACTTGATTTCCAAAATCCACAACAGACTATACAAAAAGATGTCTTCTAGTTCACTAACGAAACCTCCAAAGACTCTGCCAGTAATATGTCCATTATGGGGGATTCCGAGATGGTGGCATTCTGGTGAGAACCTTAACAACTCAGCTCCACAAAAACAAATAAAACCACCAAAACCATACAAATAAGGTCCAAAACCTTTCTTTTTGTTAAATCATCCACAACCAAAACAATGTCTCATGTGAAAGAGTTAAACTGATTATCCTGAGAAATATTAAATAAACTTTTTTCTAAGCAAACCTCACAAGAATGAATACGTGTTAATGGCCTAATACAGCAGATTAGAAGGAAAAGGAATAAAAAGGGGAGGCTGAGACTAAAATGATGAGCAAAGCAGAAATAATGGAAGCATAAATCCAAATACTCACAAGTGGTTACTCCTGAAAAAGAAATGATAATTAAAAGGCACCCCCCTCCCGCAAAACCATAAGAAAACTTAAAGCTCTGTAGAAAATCTACAGCAGAACAAACACTCAGCCTAAATGACCTAAATTCTGCCTTACTACCTCTCCAAATAGCCATTCAAAATGTTCAGACCAACTTTTATGGTTCAGAAACACACTAAGTCAAATATATTCCTGACTAGAAAAAAAAAAACAGAAGCTAAGGTGTCCGAAAATTAAATAAAAATAGACCAAATTTAAAAAGACAATGAAAAAAATGCTAAGAAGTTACATGATATGCAAAAAAAATAAATACATAAATAAATAATTGATTTGGAGGCAAGAAGTAGGAGAAACAATATACTATTTCAAGTATTCCAGAAAAATATGAACAAGTACAACTGACAGAAACAGTAAAACATGTCATGGGCCACCTTTTAGAGAATGATTCAGAAGCTAGTAAAATGGTGATCAATACAGCACACCAAGCTCTTCACATAATGCAAAACTTGGATAAACCAAGACAAATTTATGCTAAGTTTCTTAATCATCAAGATGTTTGCAAAATTCTAATGACAGCAAAGAAAAAAATATCTCATGGAATGGAAGCAAGATATAATTTTCACAGGACTTACCCTTCCAAATAAAACACCAAAGACAACAATTGTATTCATTCTATGCTTATTTAATAGTAAAAAAAAAAGTTGCAGGTAAAGTATCCAAATACATTAATCATCCAACATAAGGATGTTAACCACATGATTGAATTGGCCAAAGAAGCAAAGGCAGTGTTTATGAAAATCTTCAATGAACTGCCAGATGTTATAACTTGAATAAAACCTCAACAGGAAAAAATGGTAAGAAATGGAGTAAAGGGACAGACTTAAAATATATAAATAAGAAACTAAAGTACAGATGGGACATTATGTTTTCCTAAATGAAGGGGGAACCTAAAAATTGGATGAAAAGTGTGCTCTGTTAAATATTTCAGAGGAACCAGTTGCCTTCATGGACATTTTTAGAAGTAACATTCTTCTCTCTTCCTTCTTCCTTGAGCTGAACTACACATTGTTAAATTAGGTCAAATACACAGCTTAATAACCAGACAGCAAACGAAAAAGTAATGTTTCTTGTTTCAATAGACTTAGATCAAGATTAGAAGCCAGAGATTCTGAAACATTAATCGAACCCAGATGACTGAAAAAGAATTATTGGAAGTGAAGTATAAAGTATAAAGAATAGCAGACAATAATTTTTCCTTGTTCATAAAAACATAACAGTTATGGACTAAATTACAGATTTTCGACTCTGTACCAAATATTGTTTCAATCTGGTAAATGATATTAGTGCTTTTTTCTGTAAGGGACCATGAACTTTGAAGGAGCAAATTATTCTGTTGGTAAAATCACTTAGATGGTAAAAAAATGGCAACATTTTGAAAGGTAAAAAAAAAATAAAAGTGCATTGCTGTATGAAGTTTGAAGCTCCAAATTAATAAAGGAGCTGAAACATAGCACAACACAGAAGGAAATTAATAGGTAAGACCTGAATGTTCAAGTTTTTTTTATAGTTGGTAAAATCATGCTCTTACCAAGTGACTGAAAGCATCAACAAGGTATAAGTCACAGTCATATAGAAAAATAATGTAACAACTAGAGTTCCAATGGCTTTTATTTACATGACAAATTCTGATAAAATATTTATGTTAACTCCAGTAAACACTTTAGCAAATGTAAATAAGTATTAGAATGTTATAACTAGTAAAGAATGATATTTCCTTGGGGCTGAGCAAAACTATCAAGTTTATACTCAGCCACAAAATACTGTTGCTGAGGTTTTGGAAAACTAAAAAAAAATATGAAAATACTGGTAATTATGAAGCAAGATACACAATTATGTTACAAAGGATTTTAAATATGGCATAAATAAATAAATGCTCTATAACCCTTATAACTCCAATAAATTCTATAGGAAGTAAATACAGACTGTAAATATTTCATCAGAAAAATAATGCTAGAATGCTTCTCTTGTTATTGCTATTGCAAATATATAAGAAACATGTGAACTATATTATGTATTTAGTGTTTCCAATGTTTTCTCATTCCTAAACTGAAAATTTGGTAACCATAAAATGCTGGTTACACAAAACATCAAAAGAAGAGAAAACATGATAAGAGCTCACTTTCAAAGGAAAAAGCATGACACAATCCATTCTTGTTAAGAACATGCAATAGTAATTACATATACTATTTCCTTATGCTGGTTTATAGAAGTAAATTCCAAGCAAATGCAAATTGTTTCTTGTGCTAAATTTAAATGTCTAGAAAAGCATTTATTTGATATATATCAAACCTCAATGGCAATGCAGCTGTCTTGACATGTTATATTTCCTTTTCGCTACAGCATTGGGAAACAGATGATTTGTTGTTTGCTTGATTATTGTTAAACGTCTACAAATACCTTTATTTTATTATGAAATGTTTCTCTATATAACACTACTCTTATGCTGCAAATAATTCCAGGTTGCTATGGCCAGTCCTCCTAGACATCTAGGGTACTCAATTGGTCAGTCAATAGTGTGTCATGAAACTGCAAAGTACTGAAATCTAGCAAAATGTTTTTGGCCTATGATTGTTGTTCTAAGTGATCAAGAGTTATGATATATATTTATTACTATCTTAAATTAGATGCATCATTGCATCTATTGCTTCTTGGAGTACCAAATTTGCATGAAAAATGCAAGTTAAGAAATAGTTTCTGCAAACATATATGTCAGTGAATAATGAAGAACCACAAAAGCACAATAAGAAGCTAACCCATTAAATAAGATCAAGCAAAGTTAAGAACAGTTTAAAATGAAACATGTATAATTTGGGAGATACTTCTAAATTACAGAACTGAGGGTCAGGAAAGGTGAATCAGGTAGGATATGCTAATTTTAGTGTACTTAGTTATTGTTTTTTATGATATAAAGGTTTTGAAAAAAAATATGTAATAGAGGTATGATAAAATGTCAAATTCTAATGTGCAAAAAAAAAAAAAAAAGAAAGAAACATACCTTTTGGCACAGGGCTAGAGCTGGAAGAGTTAAGTGGTGCATGAATAGAGACATGTGTAGGTTCATACTAAAAACAATTATGCATATGAACACAAGGAGAAGACAATAAAACTAATCAATGTTAAGGGAAAAGCAGTAAGGAAAATGGATGTGGATAACTGACTCATGGAATGTGAAAAGGATACAAGATAAAAAAAGGAATTATTTATGCACTTAGCTTTTAAATCAGATGCAAACATTGTATTTATACAAGTGACACATATGTTAAATAGTGTCAGATAATGAAACAAATAGTATGGGGGTGGCAATTTTAATTAAAAAGTCATTCAAAGAGATAATTATACATCAAGACTCAGATATAAATGGAAGCTGGTGCAATTTTTTTCAATTAAAAACTGCAGTCTACAGAAACCACTTCTTTTCTTGAGCCTGTGCAATCCATGTGCAAAACAAAAATACTTTATCATGGAAATCTATAACATCCTAACTCGATTTCCAAACTACTGCTATATAATTGGAGGTGACTGGAATGCAATAACTGACCCCATAACAGATAGAACAAGTAGAAGCAAAACATATAACACCCAGGCCTCTATAGCAATAAACAGTCTAATAACTGCCTTAAACTATTCGACCCACATTACTACCAGAGCAATAGCCCATCAACAATAAAATTCACATACTACTCCCATTGTTATAAATTATGGTCCAGATTAGACTTCTTTCTGATATCAGACATATTCCTAAAGTAGGAAATACATTATTGTACAGAAACTAGGATTTCTTCAGACCACTCAAGGATTACAATTATAATAAGATGCCCTAGTGATCTAAACCTAAAAATAAGCAGTATAAACTGGTAGATGAATCAAAACTTACTACAGAAAAAGTATATAATTCAGAAAATTAATAACATATTAGATGAGCTTGATCATGACTTAACACTGACTGATATTCTATATGATATTCAATGGACAGCAAGCAAAGCAAGGATTAGGGGAATCTTGATAAAGAAAGTGTCATACTATAAAAAAAACTTTAAAGAAAAAGAGACTAAAATAAAAGAAAAAAAAATAATTGAAATAGAAGAATCAATCCAAACTCAGTACAGAGATGAATAGCTTACAAAAAGAATTATACATAATGCAAACAGAACAATTCTCTTTCTTAGAAATGAAAACCTTAGCAAAGTACTCAGAATAGGCACAGACACCCTCAATATTATTGGCAAGGTTAATAAATGTGAACAATAAGGTCCCTATGATAACAGAAATTGAATACCAAGGGAACACATATAATATTAATCAAGACATTTTTGACACCTTCAAAGATTTATACCCAAAACTGTATGGCCCGCAAAAACTAAGAACTACAGAATTAGAGAGGAGTACTTTATAAATAATCTAAACTTCCCAAAGATAACTCAAACACAGAAAGACTTAGTTAGGGCACCTTTTATGCAACAAGAAATTCATTCAGTAATAAATAGTCTGAAAACAAGTAAAGCTCCTAGACCAGATGGCTATTATAAGTCCTTTGGACAAAAGATATCAAAACTTTTACTGAAAATCTATAGTGATATAACAGAATACGGCATTACAGATCTATATTTCAATAATTCAAAGACAATCTTTATACCTAAAGGAAAGTCTGATGTCAAAAACCCAGAGAATTACAGATCAATTTCTCTCATAAATTTAGATATTACAATTTCAGCTGCAATACTTGCAAACAGACTAAAAAAAGTATTACCAAACATAATATCACCTGGACAATTGGCATTCATGAAACAAGGATGTGCACTGTCTTCATACCTCTTTAACTTATTCTTTATTTTATTTTTAATCATAACACAAAAAATGTACCATCATATCCTAGAAATTTTTACCAATAAAATGCAGCTTTTGTCAATTATTTACATTTATATTTCACACTCCCTATCACAGGCTTGAGAAAAATTCTTGACTCAATTAATAGTTTCTCAAAAGTTTCAAACTATGAAATTAATCCCACAAAATTCTTAATTTTCCATATTACTCCAATATGTCACACTGACTAATATTTCCCAGATTTGAAAATAAAGATAAAATACTCCCTAACATACTTACAAATATTCTATGAAAATAACCTAAATGTATTCATGCAGAATAATTTACTAAAGATTTGGGCAGACATTGAACAGGATAGCCAGTGATGAGGAAAAATGAAGCTATCCTTTCATTTGAAAGCAGCAATTATAGAAATTAATACTTTTCCAAGGGTATTTATTTCAGCTCAATGCAACTAATTTAAAACTTCAAAAAACATATTTAAAAAAATGAAATGTAGCTTTAGATTAATTTATCTGGTACCCTAAATCTGTCAAAATCAGCTATCAGAAGTCAATGTATCCTATAGAAAAGGGAGGACTAGGACTACCAGACTTTAACTTATATTATGATATAATAAGTTCAAACACGATTATGCAATTTGTGAATATAATCCCAAGGATAAAGAATGGTATCCAGTATGATTTACATTATGGTATGACTATGTCAAAAACAGTAAAATCAGTCCCAAAGCCCTAACATTTATAAATCAGGGCATTCTAAAGCATAGCAGATTTCATATCTCTTTAAAACATAGAATAATTTGATTTCAAAAAATGATGGAAGCACTAAATTCAACAATACTTATATTCTGCTACAACCAATACATCTAAATCCAAATCTCAGATTAAATAATTAGATAATAAAGTTGGACAATTATCTGCTCATTAAGAAATGTAATGTTTGAGACATTTAAAGGCATAGGAAAACATATTTAGAAGATACAAGAAATATAATTAACCTTCTATAAGGATATATCATAATGTTAAGGCAAATTACAAAACTGTGAACCTCAAAAATAGAAGATTCTGTAGCAAATGAAAAAGAGATAAATACCTGTAATACATTATGGAATTTATCAACTTTAAGAAAAAAATGCTATCAAGCACATATAGGTTAATAATATCTCTTAGGTATCAGTCATCTATATTGTACTCAAAATACTGGGTTGAAAAGATCAAAGAAATTTCTGAAAAAGCAAAAATCTAAATCTATCAACACAATATTAAAATTAATCCCTTTTAAAAAACTCATGTAAACTCAATTAATAATAACCAACAATGCTTACTTTACCCCAGAAAATACTCAATAACGTCAATTCAGAAGTTTCCCCAAATTGTTCATGATGCTGCTCACAAATAACAGGCCTATTTTATGTCATCTGGAGCTGCAAATGTACTTACAAAGTATGGTGTTCACTGAGAGTCAGACTACAGAAGATGGGATATCACAAATCCACATTATCATGGGAATTTGCAGTTTTGCATATCACTTCTCAAAGGTTACTGAAACTTAATCTGCATATTCTAATTACCCTCTGCTCTCTAGTAAGATTGTACATTACTCAGAACTGGCTAGATCAAATCAAAGTGTCATGGGAAGGGTTCAGAAGCATGGCAATAAAGTATATATCAGCACACGTTTATTATGAGTAACCAAAGTAAGCATTCCTATTTTCTAAAATACTGGAGTCTTCTCCTGGATCATATTTTAAAAGAATAGTTAGACAAAGAAAGACAAATTACTGTAATTGTTAACTGAAAAGGGCACAAGGCATTTAGTTTTGTGAGTTTGTGTCACATGTAAACCACACATGTAGCACTAATGAAAAGTATGTAAACTGTGACATAATCTTATTCAGAAGTTGATTTTCTATAGCATTGTCTGTATATAGTATAGGCAGGATGTTATCTGTGCATTTTATTGAAACTCTGAAAGTTCGCTTGCTAGAAGATGTACCTAAATATGTTTGAATTCTTCTAATATGTAACTGTACTGTGGCTTGTAAAATGACTTGCATTGAAATACGCAATCAAAACAAGAGAACAGGAAAAATAAAAGTATTTGAAAACAAAAAGCAATGTGCCCATTATCAGATCAAGAACAATACTCATTTATTTTTAAAAGTAGAAATTAAATCATATACACTAAAATTATGTGAATGCCAAATAATCCACTTAAATGTACCAAAAGAAAAGGATAAACTTAAAAAATTCTGCAAATTAGATAAAATGAAGAACAAAATAAAGATTAACATTTCATTGGGCATTATTCTGAAAAGTCCTTAACACCTTATTGTTATGTTAAATAATACTGATGCTTTTGTACAACATGACCAAATGCTGATTATGCATGTAATAAGTTTGACATAGTGCCAATTTCCCAGAGAAATGGGTGCATATCAAATTAGTTTGGCCACAGTAATGGCAGCAATCACACTGCTTAAGCGGTTATGCTATCGATAGTCATGTGACTGAAGCGAGATGCAGAGAGGTGGCAATCCTTACACTAGATATACTTACACTTACAATGAAGAGCTGGCTATCACAAGAGTGTGTCGGGGGAAATAGGACATGATCATCACAAATTATTGTTCTCCTGTTGAGGGATATGTCACCCTAACAGGTGACAGAGCATAAGAGCATTACAAGACCCTGGCATGCTGTAAAAAATTGTATGGCTTACCAAAATAGAAAACAGACAAAATGGCAATATTGGCTACTGCCCTGCTATAGAGGAGTGGAGGCCCACCCTGACAGATAATGTATAACAAGGAGAGGACACAGTACAGTCTTTCTTTTGGAAGAAATAGGAGCTTGCTTTGAGAGTCAACAGGGCACAGCAGGTACCCTGCCTTCTGTGTGGGTGAGGTGGGATGTTACCAATGACAGGGTGCAGTGCAGAAGAGCAGGACAGATTACCATCTAGCCATAGGGAGTGGAATCACACTAACATATGCTCATAAACTGCAGGATATGCTACAGGAGAAATGAGACCTCCTGTATATAAGACACATCATGTGTTATCAGCACAATGCTGTACAAAGGCTGGCACTGATAACATGATCATTCCTGATGTCACTATGGCATAGAGTATGAATAATGAGAATATATTAGCATGCAAGCTTGTGGCCAGCATATGGAGGTGGAGGAAGTGGTGCTGAGACACAGGATCCACCATGGCCTAGGCACAAATATGTTACTGTAGGCTCTAGGCACACATAGTATCTGTGTTTTTGACATGGGCAAAATAGATAAAGAGTTTTAGATTCAGATATGGAAGACTGTGGCACAGGATATCTTTGCTGTGTGTAGTCATAACAGGGCAACAGTAAAGGTGTGCTTCAGGGTCCTAGATTAAAACAAATACATGAAAAGACCAAAGCAGAAGAAATTACTCAGTAGAGGTGCACCACAGGGGGTAGGCTACAAATGCAAAAATGTCTCATAAAAGGTGGAAGAGTTCCTGATAATCTTATCTTGGCAGTTAAGAGAACTTTAATTACTGATTGTGGCTTGGCACATTGACTGGTAAGAACTCTTTGAGTAACTGCAGGGCATGTTCTAGGTTAGTACTAGCAATTTTCTGTTACTATTACACACTGACTCAGATATGTTAAGGGGTTATTCTACAGAACACATATGCATATTTGTTTTTCAGGTAAAGAGATGCAACTGTGTCAGCCTGCACCATCATGTATGTTGCTGCCATACACTGTACAAATAATTGAATGCACCGTTATGTGTGCCACATGTTGTAGGGGAATGTGATGCATAGGTTCTAGCACTGCAACAGGTATGTTATATTTATGCTTATACGTGTTTCCATTGTGGAGGATCCAACACAAAAGAACAGCAAATGCCTGATAATAGTGAATTAACGGTGACTGACAATGATGGTACAATTCATATAACACAACCTGGTGACATTGTGGCACTACTATGGAAGCAATGTTAACACATAGCGTCCTTAAGGTCTGACTATTACCTAATTGTAGAAGTTGTTTGGGAGACATGCCAGCTCATCTGCTCAAAGTTATAGGCATCACAATACAAAGAGGAGAAGGCTCAATTTTTCTTTTTTGAACTTGAAGCTCTGACACTGAAGGCTAATGTAAGGATGGCTGCAGGTTTTGTAGAAATAAGACAAAGCCTGGGCCAACTTCATCAGATCCTAAGAGGGGGCCGGGTATGGAAGCTGGGCAGGGAAACAATCCACCTCAAGATGTGTCAAGATGGAAAGTGTCTTGTATATACGTAGATGACCTGTTCCTTCAATTAAGAGTGGCCACCACCTTGGAGTCCTTGGAATTGGCACAGATAGCATGTTCCACAGATATTGTTGCAAAGACAAAAGTGATCGTGCCCTCATCCTTAGTAATTACAAAACTGGCACTGTATTTACAGCCCATAGGTAGGCATCTGGGCCATGCAACAATGTAATGATTTCAGCTGAGGATGATGTTATTTATTTATTTAACATTTGTTTACTGGGAATGTCCGACTTGGAATGAAGCCAATTTTCTGTGGAGGTCCAGGGAGAAACACTCCAAGTGCATGTCTTTGTGACATGGGAGGAAACCGGAGCACCTGGAGGAAACCCACACAAATGCAGGGAGGACATGCAGACTCAGCACAAAAGGCACCCCAGCCAAGAATCGAACTGGAGAACCTCTTGCTATGAGGTGACAATGCTACAACTGCACTACTGTGCCATCTAATGTCATGTAATGTTATGTCATCTGAATGCACGATGGCCTCCAAGGAGGCAATGCCAGGCACCTTGGTCAGTGTAATAATTAGTGATGGAGTCTGTAAGTGGGTCTAACTGAACCTGATGCCCTCAAGTTAGAGGGGCCTTTAGTTTCTGAATGAAGGTCATAAGTTCCTCTGAGTTGCTTCATTTGAGGGTGCTTCTGAAGTGCTTTTCTTTGAGGCATCCATTGAAGACTTGGCTGATGCCACGGTAGTCTTAGACAAGGTGTCCAGATTTGGGGGGGATTTGACTTGATTTTTTGGTTGTATTATTGAACAGAGTACAGTATAGACAAAAGGTGACATCATTTTTTCTTCTAGACTAACTATATACTAAATTTGAATGTCATCATGTGTAATTTTTTCCACAGGTAATGCAATTATTATTTTACATAACCACTGACATCTTATATCCCTGATGCTGACATAACTCCTGCACTCATGAGAGTTCATAAAATATTACAAGATTTGCCCCAGTAGGTTACTTATCTGCCTACTCTGGGAGGTAAGTCAAAGTGTCAGAGTGATGATCCACTGAGAGATATGCCTTGATATGCCATGAACTGTAGCAAGAAAAAAATAAAGATGGTGCAAGCAGATGTCCCTCTTATTTCATGTGTTGTCATACAGATGGGAGGGTGCCCAACTGACCTAGAAGGTGTTAAGCTCTGGTAGTCAGGCCAGATGCAGGGATTTTAGCAGAAATCAGGCCTTTTGTAGCAGTGAACCATATGATAAACATGAAAACTAAAATAAGAATATAAGAGTTGGCTTAACGGATAAGAACTATGAAAGGCATTTGATGTTATGTAAAAATGGGTGTAATAGAATAAGAGACAAGGAGGTCAGGAAGAATGTAGGTAGGATTCAAGTGAGAAACAATGTACTTTTAAACTAGGATGCATGCAGAGGTTGGAAAGATGGGAACTTGTTGTGGTTAGAAGGGCTGAATCAGTCCTGGTGAAATACAAATATTTTATAGTCATCTTATGGTATTTAACTGAGTTAGGTATAGTAATGTGTTAGAAGAGTTAAAAAGAAAAGTGGGGAAATTGAATGAGATGGGATAATTTAGTGTCTGTTGTAAATGAAACTGAAAAGAAATGAAAAAAACACACAGTCAGGTGGAAGTATATCTAGAAGCCTAATCAGGAGCCAATATGATGGGCCCTTCCAATCCAGATGACATTGTTAGTACTGTGCAGGATAGGAAGGTTAACAAGAAGGATTGAGAATCAGTTGAGCAGGTCAGTAACATGAGGTATTTTATATTCAGTAAGTAACATTCACCTAATTACATTATATTATATAGGAGCAGAGCCTGGATGACTAAGTGAAAGCAGCAATGTTTTTAGTGCTGTGCAGTTATCATTTATTTAAACAGAAATATATTATTTTAAAAAGAAAACTTTAACACAACATGATTCTTCTATATTTAGACTATGTATTTCAAAAATTTGAGAACTTCTGTTAACATTTTCCTTTCAAATGATTCTAGGAATTTAGCAACAACTACCGGTGAAAGATGAGCAACTCAAAGCCTTCTCATGCAGCTGTCACACTAACGAAAGATATGCAGCAAGTTATGTCTACACTTCAAGAATTATCTTTAAACTGGACAGCTTTCAAGACAACTTGGAGATCTTAAGAGAAAACAGAATCAAATTAACATCTTTTTTAAAGAAATGTTACAACAGCAACAAATGAAAATTACAGACTTGGAAACTCCCCTAACTGATATAAACAACAGACTCAAAAAAGACAAAAATCCAAACAGACTTTTTAACAAAACAAAATATCTGGTTACAAAATACAATTGATGATGTGGAGAACTGTGAAATAAGATGCAATATAAAGATTTTTGGTTTACAAGACAAAAAAAGATGAAGGAGAGGATATAGTTTTTTTCTTCGCTGCATGGATACCTATAATCTTAAATCTAAACAAGGGTTTTCCTTATGGTATCGAAATAACTCATCAGGCAGTAAGTATGCAAATACCCAGTAGTCCCTTTTCACCTTCAAGATCAATAGCAATAACATTTCTATCACATCTTGAAAAGGAACTTGTCTAAAGAACAGCATGGGCAAAAGCACCTCTGATGTATGGACAAAGGAACACAAGGTTTGACAATGATTACTCAACTAAAAACATTGAACTGAGGTAAAAAAAAAAAAAGTTGGCCATTAATCAAGATACTTAATCAAAACAACATTATAGCTTGGCTAATCTTTCCAGCAAAAATAATAATGAATCTATCAAGTGGTATCACAGTATTTAATAATATTAAAGAAGTCATGCTTATATATAAAAAAATAATAATGTGAAATCTATCATTGAAGAAATAGACTGGACATCTCACACACTAAAAAAAATTCCGGAAAAAAACAGCTTTGACAGATGTTAGAAAGAAGAAGCAAAAACAGATCTAAAAGTAAATAACAATATCTTCCAAGAATTTCTAAAATGAACAACAACTTAACAGTCTTGTCACAACTTACTTCAATTATTCTCCAGCAGACACAATTTAGATACTTGAACCATACAAGGAAAGTTGTCTTTCTGGTTTAAAACTTTCACCTGTCCATACTTACAAGTAATTAAATTACTATATTTAATATCAGTATTCCTGTAAAGTCTTATCTGAAACATTATCAAATTATTAAAAGGAAAGATAAATAGATATGGACTATAATAATTCATTTAAAGGAGCACGCACTAAATACTAAAAGTTTTTGTCTTATAGATAATTCTAATACTAAGTCTGTAATGCTACATTGATGACAATAATCATTAGTAAGATGCCGTTTAGAAAACAAGGTGAATAATAGCTGCTTTGCTCACTCAAATTCAGTTCTAGTAAATGAAAAATATGAATGTTAAAAGAAGAAGGGAAGAGGGTGAAGGGAAGGGAAAGGGACATTAAAGACAGTAACATTAAATGTAAAGAAGATTGCAAAGATGAATGTTTTTTTTTTTTCTTAAACATATTCATGAATGTAATTATATCATTTTAAATGCTTGGAATTGTACATAGTTACACTATAACTCGAATGCTTGCACTTTTTGTATTTTTTGTGTTTGGCGCGAGCTCCTCTCAAAACTTATCAAAAGCAACTGCCTTACATGTAAATAGACAGTTGTAGGCTTATAACTAAAAGATCATCATTCATGTATAGTAGACACCAAAGAAAAGTACTAAATATGCTCACATAAATCTAGTATAATAGCCAAAATACAGAAACATAAGGACTTCTTTAGGATATTTTCACTCATTCACATGATGCTTGCACTGAACAGGAAACAGCAAGGTAGTCATGACCTTGCTGTGTTTTGTTGGATAAATCTGAGAAGTGTTTTGTTACCGAAGGCATGAAAAGGCATATAAATACAAGTGGAATTCATCACAATATAACATAATTACATAAGACTGCGGTGGTGGTGCTGCGGAAGCGTTGTCGCCTCACAGTAAGACGCTGTCAGGTTCGATTCGCAGCTAGAGCATCTTCTGCATAGAGACATGTGTGAATGGGCATGCCTTCATTGAAGGTTGTGCATCAGGGCTGGCAACTTGGCGCGTAAAAATCTATCTGCCAATCATTAGCAGACCGAGTTCCACTGTGGTGACCCCTAACCGGGAAAAGCCGAAAGACACAACATAACATAATTACATAGGCTGCTTCTGACTCATTGGGTGGTGCTTGCTATAAATAGTTTTCCTTTGTTGTTTTGTAAAATAATCCCTACACCTCTTTCTATGTGTTTTATATCTATCTGGCTCCATGAAAAAAAAAATAACCATATGCTATGTATTTGGATCTAAACATTGTTTCCCTGCTATATCTGTATCTATATCTATATCTATATCTATCTATATATATATATATATATATATATATATATATATATATATATATGTCTATATCTATATCTATATCTCTATATATATATATATACATCTTCTCTCTCTCTCTCTCTCTCTCTCTCTATATATATATATATATTTACTTAAAAAACTTCTGAAACTTAATTAAAAAACTTCTGAACTTACTTTTCTGCACTTGAGAAAAGAAAAGAACAGGAAATAATGGAGTCTGACACCAAGCGGGTAGAGTTACTGAGCACTTTTGTTCGTTAATTGGAGTAATTCGAACTTCATCAGAGTAATAGCATTACAAAAGAGAATCAAGTTTTATACTTTAGTAGGTCATGCCCATTGTTAATAAGGTGTAAAATGCTGCACATCTATTGGTGGAAAAAATAGCTGATAGGACCAATAGTAACTAATGCACACAACTAACACACTTATCCGGTTTATTACGGACTGCAGAGTCTTACGAGAGGATTTTGTTACATCTGGAGACTATCGCTTATACTGTGAGACTGCCATACTGTGAGACTGCCTTTATCGGTGTTCCTGCTACAGGGGAATTTATTTGGTTATTGGTCTTTGTTCAACTACTTCCCGTTTCTTCCACTTTTTCTGTTACTAGAGTGAAGTACTTCCCTAATGTCCATCATGGTTAAATTTATTTAATCGCAAAACAGAGAACTAGTACTCAAAACTGCCTGTGCTAAGTCACCACTTAAAGGAGAAGGAAATATTAATTTTGATAATGACTATTCAGCAACAGTGATGTCTAAAAGGAAACAATTCCTTCCCCTTATAAGAAAACTTAAGAAAAAGCAGATAAAAGTACATTTACTGTTCTCAGCCAGGATGGAGATTTTCCTTTCTAATTGGGTTAAGTTGTTCAAAGATCTTGACCTTGCATTGTCATATTTACAAACTAACAAAATTTTTGAAGAAACAGAGGATATGGACTGGTCCATTATATTCTTAAAAAGCCAAATAGAGACAAATGAAAATAAGACAAATGAGGAAAAGAAGAAATCAATGAGAAAATAAAGAGCTTTTATTTTCCCTTTTCTTTATTCACAAAGGAAATAACAAGATGCCAATGATTTTTATTTTTTATGTAAACAAGCTCAGTTTTACTTCTTTACATATCTTTACCAGCAAAACATGAAATTATAACATGCTCAACTACAACATAGATACGAATCAGAAAATTAGCAAGCAGTCTACTAATGTAAGGTAATTGATTTTTTTATTTTTTCTGCCTTATGCTTGTCTGGTTTACAGATAATTAAGAATCATTTTAAATAAGTCATGACTAAATGTTAATAGTTTCCCTTAAATGAAGCAAACAGCATTTGGACTAGTATATGATCTGAAGGACTGCATACAGAATTGCTTATTCAGAAACAAATGCATAATTTATATTTGAAATAGAAAATAGCTGCAGTATAACACATAGCTGAATTTAAAGCTGTTTAATCATATAACCTCCAGTTACCTACTAAAGATAAACACACACTATAACTGACATCTCAAACTACCTTGTAATAAAAAGGAAAATACATTATCAGTGTTAAATTAAAACTGGTACTTAAATGGTATACTCAAAGAAATGGCAGATAAACATATTCTCCTAAGTGTTGAACCATTTCAGTGTAATCATTAATGACAGAAATATTAGGTAAGCTGTTTCACTAAAACTAATATAAAAACCTAAAAGCTACTGTCTTGCTAATGCACAGATTTAGATAATATGTTACTGTTCTATTTAAAAGAATGATTTATTATGTGCTGGATTGGGGAGGGTGATTGCAGTTGTTATGGATGTGTGTTTTGATGTTGTTTAACAGTGGGGAGATTGTGAAGTTTTAAATGGTTTTGAAATAGTCGCTATTCATAGATGAAATGTTCAGGTTCAGTATGAAAGATATGGAAATAGTTCTGACTGATGGGTTGTTCCTATGTGAGGTGCTTCTGTGGTAGTTAGATATGAAGCCCCTCTCCATAGCTGGATTTTTTTTTAGTTCATTTAGAACACATGAAGCATTCTCTGGTAAACAGCTGGAGATCAGTTGGAATTCCTGTCTAAACAAGAGACTAGAGCTGCTCATGTTCACAGACTCTATTGACAGTCAGCTTTAGAAGGCTAATTTGAATAAAAAATGGAACCTTTTAAATATACATTAGCTCAAGTTTCACTGCAACTTTAGTTAAAGATAAAAACTGGCATTGAAGAAGGGAAACAATTATAATGTTCACATACTAGGAAATACCTTTGAATACATTTATAAGTAAATATATTTGAAACCGAGCAATTGAAGTTTGACAGTAGTTGTCAATGAATGGTAAAACGAATATATATATATATATATATATTGTTTAGAGATTCATTATTAGAGGTTTCACATATATGATATGATTATATTGTCTACACACTTGAAAGTCTCATACATAAAGCAAAAAGCAATAAACTGTATACTTGACAGAAATACCCTAAGAGTCTTTACATTACAGTAATAAACCACTGACTGCAAACAAATAATGGAATGTTGTTTAAACATTTTAGAACAACTATTCATTTACTTTAATATAATCTTGCAAAAAGGGAATAGAAGGGCATGACAGTACATTGGCCCTATGGTGGACACACCACAAAACATTTTAAATTGTTGTGTAGCAGTCTTTCATATTTTATACTATTAGTTGATGAATTTCAAAACTAAGTAACAATAATAAGAGATGTAAGCATATCTTAAACACCTTAATGAACACATAAAGCTGGAAAATGTATATGTTAAATAAGTTATGTTGTGAAATAATTGTTCTGTTATTACATATTAACATTGCTTTAAAGGACATAGGTTCATCTTTATTTTACTGTTAATGGCATCATATTTGATTCTAGTAGGGTAGGCTGTTATTTTTTGTTTGGTTGGTTGGTTGTCAGACTATTGGATGGATGTGTTTGCTTGGATGGTTAGACTATTCAAGCAAGGAGTGTTAGACTCCATGGGAGGTAAGAGGAGTTTAAAAGAAAATGTTTAATGATAATTATATTTTTATCTTTTTTCAAGTGTCCACAATATTAACTATTTTATGCCTAATCAGACCTTCAAATGTTAATGTTCACATAATGATTACTAAACAGTTCTTTACTAACAAAGTGGCATTATCTATGAGAAGTACATGTATACTTTTGATCAGTGGGACAAAAGGCAATTATGGATTAAGTAACAGATGCAAGAGGGTAGCTTAAACAGATATTTGAAGTTGTTTTATGCTCAAGTTACTTTTTTTCACAGGAAAAAAAAGTTATTAACAGGAGATGTAGACAGGCTAAATACTAAAAACTACACTATGCTATCCAGTTCATAATATAATCAAAAAGGGGAGGTTGCTATATTATGGAGAAATTCATTGCCTATGCCTATGGTTATGGAATTAAATCAAGATGATAAGAGTATGTTTTGTACTGTAACTATAAAGTATAATAAGAGGATATTAACTCTTATTAACTTGTATTGGATTCCTGAAACAGGAATTAAAACAGTTGACCAAATCTAAAACAAGTAATTCAAAACTCAAAAGGCAATATAATTCTAGTAGGATTCTTTAATAGTATTGTCAGCAAGTGATACTAACACAATTGCTAAAAGGAGAGTACAGGTATCTGCAAAGGCATTGTTAACATTTACTGAATTGCTTCATCTTAGAGAAATAAATGAATTTTCAGAACTGAATTCATTATTTTTTATCCATTATTCCAATAGACACAGAATGCAATCCAGAATTGACATAGTTTATATCTTTAATGACCTAATTGATACAGTAGGAAAAGTCAAAACAGTAACCTGTCCACTTTCAGATCACAATGCAATTACATTTGAGATGTTTTTGAAGTGTAATAATAAAGTTAAAAATCAGAAGATTACCAGCATATATAACTTGTTTAAAAGAATTTAAGGACTTTTTTATTAAATAAATCCTTTACTTTATAGAAATGTAAAATATAGAAGATACTCCATAAATGTATTTATGGGATGCACTAAAGGTATCTCTTTTTGATAGAGTCACTTATTGGTTGTCATATAAAAAAATAAACAATGGGACAAAAAATTACATAAAATATAAGAAAAAACTTGACAAGTTAAAATTAGAAAATCAGACAAATAAAACTAATAATACAAAAGAAATTAATAAGCTAAACAACAAATACTTGGAAATCTTAAACCAGAAAACTAAAGTCAACCTTGAGAAGTCTAGGATGATTAACGTCTGCATTAACCCAAAATGTATGTGCATTTTAGCCACAAAAACAAAATTACTTAGTAAGTCCAATAACATAAAAGAAGTCTACTCACATAGCAAAAAAGAGAAGTAATAGAAATAGAAGATATCATAAAAGAATTCATAGATTATTATAATAAAATCAATCAAAATAATATGAATATATCCAGAAATAATTAAAATATGTATTAAAAATATAAAAACTAAACTATCGAATGGCCAAATGAAATTAATTGACAAACTGATTTCTATGTCTGAACTTCGAATGTAAATTTCTAAACTGAAACATAATAAAGCACCAGGTAATGATGGGATTATATCTGAACTTTATAACCTGTCATCCAAATAAGCCCTAGACATAGTACACATGTTTTGTTTCTATAGTGAAGGACCTAGCAAGAATTCCTCCTTCCTGAAAATATACCCTTATCTCTCCAATTTTAAAAACTGACAAAGATCCTACTAAATGCTGTTCTTACAGAACAATTTCACTTTTAAAAGTAGATTACAAATTGTTCATGACAATTTATGCAAATAGATTAAAATATGTTCTGCTCTCCATGACTAACAAAGATCAAACTGGCTGCATTTTAAACAGAAATACTTATGATAATATTAAAAGAAAAATCACAATAATTGACTATGCAAACAAAACAAAAGAGAACTTAACACTAATGAGTCTTGATATTAATAGTGCTTTTGACTTGGTAAACTGGAAATATCACTAGCTGGTTTTATAAGAATATAATTTCTCAAGTAATTTCACACATCTTAGTAATCTTCTTTATAATGATGTTTTGCATATGTTAAAATAAATACCTTTACTTCTGATTCTATACAAATTTTGAAAGAAACCAAACAAGGATGTCCTCTTTCACCTCTGATTTTTACAATAATTATAGAACAATTTGCTAATTTTCTCAGATCAAATATAGACATAAAAGGTATTAACATAAATGAGTTTATACTCTAAAATTCAAGTGTTTGCTGATGACATCCAACTGAGATTAAATGACAATGATAATTTTCTATCTGCAGTTTTCTTAGCAATGAATGTATTTCAAAGAAAATCTGGTTTAACATTTAATGATGACAAAACAAAAAATCCTGCCTTTAATACAAATAAGAATAAAATAAAAAATAAATTCATTAAATATATTGTCAAATAGAAGAAAATAAATTATATAAGAATAATTATAACAGATAACATTAAAGATAAAATAAATTATAATTAAATAAACAGTATAAACAATATAAAGAATCTAAAAGACAAATGGAATAAAATTTTCTTCATGATGGAAGAGAGGTTATCTAGAATCAAAATTAATATCTTACTAAAAATCTTATCACTAATATTACCCACCATAAAAAGTTGCATTAAAGAATTTAATATTTTAATTTTGAGATTTCTCTGGTATCTGAATAAATCAAGAATTGCTTTAAACCATCATATGAGAGATTGGGCAGCAGGAGGGATAGGGCTACCTGATTTAGAATTATGTTCATTATCATCAATTATAAAAACAATATATATTTGGATTAATAACACTTAACTAGGTGGAAAGAGTTTTTAAGAAATCTTTTTTATAAACTCTAAATATAATATATTTTATAATAATTATCTCATACTAAATAACATTCTATATTGTTTATTAAAGGATTACCTTATAGGAAAAAGTCAGCAAACAAGTGATCCTATTTAATTTCTACTATAGTAAACACGTTTAAACGTTTTATATATAGAAACCTGGCATATAAAGCATGGATCTTCCTTATTTTTTCAATGACATATACTCAAAATAAAATCTGCATCTCAAAATTAGAAACAATGATCACATTTAAAGAGAAACAAATCTGCTGTATTGGTTTGCATTAATGAAAGATGAAAAACTACAGGCTGTTGATTATATTAAGGACAAATATAGTTTACATAAAAACATGTGGCTAGATGGGTCCCCTTCTAAAGACCGAAGAAATCACCGATGCCAGATAACCATACCAACAGGGTGATTTGCCGACAGCGGAAAGACCGACAAGGGTAATGTGTGATCGCGACCCGGTAAGTGTGCGACAGTGACGGAGGTAGGAGTGGTCGGGTAAGTGAGTTAGGGTTAGGGTGCAGGTAGGTGAAGTGTGCGTTAGTGTCGGAGCTTGGGCTAGGGGTGGGTAAGTGAGTTAGGGTTAGGGTGCAGGTAGGAAGTACAAGTAGTGTCGGAGCTTGGGCTAGGGGTGGGTAAGTGAGTTAGGGTTAGGTGCAGGTAGGTGAAGTGACCTTAGGGTTAGGTTTGGGTCAGGGGCTAGTGTGTATGCTATGTAGTGTAGTGTGTTGTTTGTTATGGTGTTCGGTGTTTCGCGTTGTCGGGTTTGTGTGTTGTCGGTTTTCTGGCGTCAGTGATTTCTGTGTCGGGGAATCGTCGGTTCAGTCTTTAGAAGTAGACCCGGCTAGATGTATAAATTTGCGGACAACATGTAGAAGGGGAAATTAATTAAGAAATCATATTCCAAAACAAATTGAATATTTAATATTCTTAATGCAACAAAACACATTTGGACAGGGTCTCTTATCTAAATTATATAGAGTTGTGAGGAGAAAAACAAAAACTTGCAATGACAATTATCGGAACTATTTTACCCATATTAATAATATCACTGTATACTACCTTCCTTAACATTTTCCATTTTAGTTTCAAATCTCTTTTGTATTATTTTTATAAAGATCTTATAATTATCATTATTCAATACTATCTGTCTCCAGTTTTTTAATTGTCTTCTATTTTCCTTCTTCCATATGATTTTAAGTATTCCACTACAGAATGCTTTATACAAAAACATTAACCATTCATTCAACATCTTTAAAAAAGTATTTTATTTTGTCTATGTGAAGAAGATAAAATTAATTCTAATATCTTCTAAACATACAACTTCATCTCTTAGATGGAATTTCTTTACTTGGAATTGTTTGCATAGACCTTTTTTTCATACTGCATAAAACTGAATTAATGTTAAAGCAGAAACATGTTTGTTGGAGATGTAAACAAAAAACTTAAAGCAGATTGGCAACACATGTTTGTTGACTGTACTGTCTTAACACTTTATTGGAATAACATTAATCTCTTTTTTACAGGCTCTTTTTGGAGATACATTTGCTTTATCTAAATCACTAATCCATTTTAACACTCCTATTCCTATATATGTTAAAAAAATGAAATATCACATTGTGTGCTATATACTATCTAGAGTGAGAAAGTTTATAACTCATAATTGGAAGAAAAAATATACACCCTCCTTCAAAGAATAAATAATGCAACTGAAGTCTGTCACTTGGAAACCATCACAATTAAGTCAAGAAAAACAGAATTACCTCTTGTAATATGCATGGATAAAACTTAGAGATCTGCTTGACAAGAAAAAATAACTGCATTTTAGATTTAATGTAATGTTTAATACTTGAATGACTTGATGGTTAATGGAGACTTCTGTAAATATTCTTTGTGTGTGTGTGTGTGTGTGTGTGTGTGTGTGTGTGTGTGTGTGTGTGTGTGTGTGTGTGTGTGTGTGTGTGTGTGAGGTTTAGTTGAAATGTTTTCATTTATTATGTTCACAAATCTCTGACTGTAAATATTCTTGTGATTATTTTGCAAATTGAAAATTCAATAAAAAGATACAATGGCTCCTATATAAAAGTGTATGGGTCCTTTATTTATATACAAAATAAACTAATTTCTGAAATATTTACATATTTACAAATATTTACAAATATATAGACATTGAAATTTGTTTACATATATTCATAATTTCATTTACAATCATACAAAATGTTTATCCCTATTAGAGCACCACTTCTTTTTCCATAACCCTCATCTGATTTTACTCAATATTGTTGCTAAAATCCATTTACCATTAAACAATTTCATTTATTCTTTTACTCCATATAACTCATATAGCAAATACGTTTTTTATTTATTCTTCTAATATATTCCATATTTCTATTCTTATAATATCCATATTTGATCATATCGATGTCTATTTTATCCACTTCTTTTACATAATTGAAAACACTTTTTTTATATAGTCTTTCCCATAGCTTTTCTAATCTTTTACATTTCAAAAAACATGTTTCATAGCATTTTCTTCTTCTTGACAATGTAAACACTTTTCTTTTTATATGGCATTTACATTTTACTGGCAATTTATCCATTACCAGTCTCCACAAAAAAATGATATTCTACTTTCTGATTACATCATTTTCACGTGGCTATATTAAATTCTCAAAAGATGACAATGTCGAATCTGACATTGTCGACATGAGAATAGCATAACTGCAGAACATCGAACAAGTAAACGGAAATCTACATAAGGGGAGATTTCCATTTACTTCAATGTAGTGCAGTCTTGGAGTTTGTATATTCAAGTAGCAGGTGGTGAGGGGGTGCATGGGGGCTTGCCCCCCTGCTTACACCATTTAGTTTTTATTTTTTTATTGTTTTTATTTTTTTTCTGAACATTCAATGTTTTAACAGTTCGATCAATAAAGGTCAACCTTTACTGATTCGAACTGTTAAATATTCAAAGTTCTAATATAGACCCCATTTTCATCTTATTTATAAAGCTTTAATTTTTTTCAGCGGTTAGATTTTCTCATGGTTTTACATAGTAATGTTTATCATTGCATTCTTATACCATAAATTTCTTTTTCTATATCATAATTTTTTTTCTTAATAACATTTTATTTCTTCATTTATATACTTTTCCTCTTTTCCTGGTTTTTACCATACCCACTTTTTATCATATTTATACAATTTTACTACTATTCATTTTCATTTATTCACTTTACCACTTTGTACACATACATTGAAGCAGCATACATCACTCAGTTAATTGACAGAAACCTCCTTCAGCTTTACTTACATAGAAAAATGCTTTTTGACATATTTTATCTAAAGGTCCATATAAATAAAGGGTATCTGCAATAATTCCTTTTAAAATGCTGTTGGCAACATAAATGCACTTGCTAAGTATGCTATTTTTACCATGTATACTGAATTTGTCTAATATGCATTTTTTTCTGAATGGTAATTTTTATGTTCTCCAGAAAATATAGGTTTGTTTTATTTCTTCTACTAGGTTTTCACATTTAATTCTTCTTACATCTTTCTTCCCAAATTTTATACTTAAAACAGAAATTTAATTCATTGTAAAATATATACCCCAATCTTTACTGCATCACCTAAACCTTTGTTTTTCTCTTTATTTAAAGCCATCTCTATCACCCCTAGACACACATTTGTGCAAATTACTTCTTTTATCCAAATTTTGTTTTTTGCAATTAGTATAATGCCATCTGCATATGTTAACAGAACTAGAATTCTTAACCTTTCAGGTGTCATATATCCCATCATCTTTTTGTAATTTATTTCACATACTATCACATTCATAACTAGTGCAAAGAGTAATGCAAAGAGTAAACAACTCAATGGACACCTTGGTCTTACACCACACTTCATATTTACCTCTTGGCTTAACCAGACGTTTATAATTATTTTTACTTTATTATTACTATATGCTGGCATACATAATTCCCTGTGTCACTTATATTATATTCTTTTATTATTACCCATAAGATTTTATGTCCATTTTTATCAACTGCCTTATAAGGTCTACTGTCATGATTTTCACTTCTACTTTTCTATTCATTATATCATCCACAGTTTATCTATCATTAATAATACTTCACAACCCTTTCCATCTATACTATGTATGCTACCTTCCTTAACATTTTCCATTTTAGTTTCAAATCTCTTTTGTATTATTTTTATAAAGATCTTATAATTATCATTATTCAATACTATCTGTCTCCAGTTCTTTGTCTTCTATTTTCCTTCTTCCATATGATTTTAAGCATTCCACTACAGAATGCTTTATACAAAAACATTAACCATTCATTCAACATCTTTAAAAAAGTATTTTATTTTGCCAAAACCTTACATTTTTATGCATTTCATACCCTATTCCATCTCGTCCTGCCATCAAATATTTTTTACTTGTCCAAATACTTTTATCTAACTCATTTAAAGAAATCTTCTTTTCCAACTCTTTATTTTCTTTTTCTGTTAACTCTTTTACTTTCCTTGTTTCTACTAACTTCTTTTTTCTTTAAACATTTTTTATACATATGAAAGTACATTATTAATATTTTTTTCCTGATTTCTTTGTATTACTCCTTTTACATTTTTTTTATTTCTCTCATTTCACTACCCTCATCCTTTACTATTCTGCTTAAGTAACACAATGCTTCTTCCTTTTTCCCTTGTAAAATTATTTTGCTTATATAACAATGTTTGCATTTTTTTCATTTATTTCATATAATTATATTTCTTTGTCAAAGTAGTAAAACAAAAAATGTGAACCAGGAACAACTGCAGACCTCCGATTTATTTATTTATTTAACCAAAATTGTACTAAGCGCTTTCACCCACACACATCAGGGCATCTTCAGAGTACTGACAATCCTTGTGTTGAACATCTTTTTAAATTCTTATGTAAATTAGATAATTAAACAATTAAACAATTAAACAAATTATTACCTACGCAGCTAAAAATTCTTAAAGGTACAATCAGCAAAAATGAACATAAACAGCCAGGACTTGTGCAAACTTGTTAATTTGTAAATGTAATAAAACCTTCTTGTCAAAAACTATGTATATGTAATACCAATAAATAAAAGTAAAAATACATATATAAATATCTAGATAATAGTATAAATCTAAATAATTATTAAATATAAACAATTGTTATACAATCCAGCATAAAATCATTCATTAAAAAATTTTTTTCTTTGTCAAAGTGTTTTCAATCATTATGTTCAAAATGTTACAATGAATCATTATATATTTGTCTCTACTTTTCCCACATCAGATTGCCACTGTAAAAAAAAAAAAATTTTTTATATTTTGTTCTTTAGATATCATCCACCATTCAGACCAATTTTTATAAAATATTCTCATAGTAATATGATCTTTCAATAACTATATTGCTGATCTCTTTCTTTATTCATTCTATACTTTCTCATGTATCCCTTTTATGCCTTTGCCTGTTTTTTTAGATTTTTTTTTATTGAAATGTCTCTCTGTCCCTCTATGGTTCTGTCTTGACACGCACACTAACACATACACACACACACACACACACACACACACACACACACACACACACACACACACACACACACACACACGCACCTGTTCCATTCAGAATAATAGAGAGATATAGAAAGACACACACAGACATACACACACACACACACACACACACACACACACACACACACACACACACACACACACACACACATACCAGTTCCATTCAGAATAACACAGAGATATACAGATGTGCACACACACACACACACACACACACATAGTTTCTAAATATGTCTTAACCCTTATGCATTTCTGTTTTGAAAGTTGCTATATTCACTGTTATCCATTCTGTTCTACTTTCTATCAACTGTTTACTCTATGTTACTTGTATATGATGATCAACTAATTTTTCTAATGCCTTCATTAACTTTTTTGTACTGCATTTTGTTTTTTTAAGTATTGTTACAGTCAAATTAATTAATTAATATTAATCCATTTTCTCCTTAGTGGTTCTGTTTCTATGTACTATATTTTTTACTTGAGCATGTCAACATTTTTATTCTGTGATCTTTTAATTAGGCAATTCGGTGCTTATGTCACTTCATGGTATGTCCCTCTCCAACACCCCTCCCACACACACACAGTATTTCTTCTGATGTTCATCATATGACTCCTATTGAATGATACCACTCCTCCACCCTTCTCTGATGTGACTGCACCATGTCAATATCCTGTCAAGGATGGAGTCACTAGACCTGCAGTACATTGGTGATTAACTGTCTGTACACTTAACCGATTTCTACTTCGATTTCTACTTCTGTTTAAGCATGTCACAGAATATTTCAGTCTCTCACCAACTTTTCTAGGAGACATTGAGCAAGTACAACTTACATATACCAGCTCCACAGAACAACAGCTTTGACATCAACATGCATTTTCTGAAGGGTGTGCAGTCTTAAATGTCAGTAATTATTTTCTGACATCAATCCTCAATGATCTGCCAGAACAACAAAAATATTTTGAGGAGGAAAATACGATACAAAAATTAGGACATTCTGGGAAAATCTGGACAGTTGAGAGGTATGGTGCCACCCAAAACCTAGAAAGCACTCTGGTAGGGATTTCCTATGAGGAAAAGATGTCAGTGTTGGAGTTACCACCATTTTGTACTTGTGGAAACTGATGCTCTGGGTATTCTAGATCACCTGCACTACTTGTGGAGGTACCTAGAAAATGTACAATTCTCTTCAAATGATAGACGTGAGAAAGGTACTTTGAATTTTCATACACTGCACTTATTGTCATAAAAATGTATTTTTATAGGAGCATTCCAACTTCTACTTTAGCTGCATGACAATGTATGCTGCAGACACTTGTGTGCTTGCTTATGAAATGAAAAACATACTGCTAATTTGTTTTTATTAAGTTTACATGGTGACCCAGATTATCAAGCAGTCAAACATTTTTGCAGCTTTTTTTTTTAATTTCTTATCAAAATAAGGCTTAGAAGTCATACTATTTTAGTTGTTTAAATTGTTTTACTCAGTGATAATGGTGTTTCATTGTTTTCTCTGGTATTTAGTCAAAGGCTACCAATTTCACTGCCAAATCAAGAATTACCTGTATACCTCTCAACCTCTTAAGGGCAGGAAATCTAGTCAAAGTCTAAAATATTGGAGGGGGGGGACAAAGACCCAAAAATGAGATAGATTTCAAATATTGTTCTTAGAAACTTAGAAAGTTTCTAGAATAACAGGATGTGTTTTAGCATGTATTTTCTGAAGGATATGAAATA